>NW_022940120.1:0-204 GCF_012274545.1 Fukomys damarensis | reverse complement strand
GTGGTTCCACTGCCTGCTTTGCAAGCACAAGGACCCAAATTTGATCCCTGGTACCAAAAAAAAAACCCCCCAAAGTATGTATATGTGTGTGTGTGTGTGTGTGTGTAGTGGCAGGAGCCTAGACAAACACATCGTGGGAAATTCATGCTGCAGTAGAAATCCCACACTGCAGTAGAAAATGCGGTAGAAAATGAACGACTTCCA
>NW_022940119.1:0-1831 GCF_012274545.1 Fukomys damarensis | reverse complement strand
TGTTTCCTCAGAACAGCTACTGCAGAGATAGCAGATAAGTGGCATACAAAGTTACACCAGCCTTGAACCATTGTCCTTGCTCATCTACCCATCAATCAACTCCAGTCTCCAGTCACATCTGTAGGCTCTTGTACCTTGCACAACACGAATAAGATTTTGCTACCAGAGTTTTAGAGCAAAAGCTTTAACTCTGGGGTTCCCACAGGCCAGGCGCAGCCACCCACCGTGACACCAGTCAGGGAGGCACGCAGCAGAGCCACAGCAGGAAGGACAGAGAAAGAGGCCCTGAGTCTGTCTTCCAGAGGCTCACACAGAAATGTTGGGGTTTTCTAGAAAAGGAAAACAAAGGAAAAGGTTGAGGGCTGGCATGGCTGGAGTTTGTGTAGCTGGCAGGGTAGGGGATCCCGGTCAATTCTTGTGGTTGACCGGTATGTCAGGACTGTGAGGTCCTGGGAGAGCTATCATCACCTGAGGGGACAGTTCTGTTCCTGTCATGGGGGTGATCTCATCATGGGGTGGTCTGGCAGGCTCTCCCTTTGTGTCTCCGTTCTTGGAGGAGGATGAGGCAGACTCGGCAGATTTAGAGCCGGCAAATCTTGTGATACAGGCACCTCTTAAATGATTCATGTGCTTACGTGTAAAACTGATAGAGAATTTCCCAAACTTTTGAAGTAATAAGAGAAACAAAAACGAAGGCACCTGTGTGAAATTTTATCCTGCTTTTAGTTACCCATCAGATGGTCCCTCCCTGTTACAGTTCACCTCCACCCAAATTATGTGTACGTTGAAAGAGCTTGCTACAAATATATATGCAAAAGTTGTATTTGAAATAACAGATACCAAAGTGGCATGAGTGGTTATAAAGGCTGATAAAATTTTGGATCCTTATTTCCTCCTCTTAGATATGTGGGTATTACTTGTTTATGCGATAGAAAGAAAATACAATTTAATCTCCACATTCTGCAAAAGGGAGATTTTCTGTTATTTCTCTCAGAGAAGTAGTAATTTTATTGAAGCACCTAAAAACTTCAGACATGGAGGTGAGGATTTTCATTAATTTCTAGAAAACACAAAGAATGATAGGAAACGAGGGGTACCCCCATCAGATGAGCACTGCAGAGCAAGCCTTCTGTCTTTGTCCATTTTCCTTGCTATAACTGAACATCAGAGACTGGGTAATTTATAAAGTATAGAGGTGTTGGGCGGGGATTTAACTCAGAGGTTCTGCCACCTGCCTCGCAAGTGCAAGGACCCGAGTTAGATCATTGGTACCAAAAAAAAAAGAAGAGAGAATAGAGGTGTATTTGTCTCCGGGGTTCTGGAGACTGTGAAGTGCCAGGGCCTGGCACTGGCATCTCATGAGAGGGTCTTCTTGCCACTGCCTCACACAGCAAAGGTGTCCTGACTAGATTCGCTAGGGCACCTGCTCTTCTAGAAAACCCCAAACGCTATCCTGCCCCCCCCACGGCCCCAGCTAATCCTAATTATTTCCCAAAAGTGCTACCTTCAAATAACATTGACATATAAATGTTGGGATTTAAGTTTCCAATTCATGAATTTTTGGAAAATATTCAAACGATGGCACTATGCAGTTGCTGAAATACCACTTTGACCTCTGTTTAATAATAATGAAACCATGTGGAGAAGTGTTAAGAAACAGACAAAGGCCAGGTGTCGTGGTGCACACCCATAAAGCCAGCACTTGGGAGGCCGAGACAGGAGGATCACCATGAGTTTGAGGCCAGCCTGTGCTACCTAGTAAGTTTAAGGGCAGCCTGAATTACACAGTGAGATCTAGTCTTAGGAAAAAAAAAAAAAAAGAAAGAAAGAA
>NW_022940118.1:0-210 GCF_012274545.1 Fukomys damarensis | reverse complement strand
GTTGTTATTTTTATTTTCTGTAAAAAAGAGTGCATCTCCACCATAAAGAAAGATAAAGTGCTGCCATTCATACAAAAATGGATGAACACTGAGGCCAGGAAATGAGTGAATGAAAGGAGACATAAATTTAAAATGATTAACCTAATTTCTAGTGCGAGAAACTAAGGACATAAATAAGATCCACACTGTATAAATGACAACATACATGAG
>NW_022940117.1:0-261 GCF_012274545.1 Fukomys damarensis | reverse complement strand
TGTGAAAGTTAATCAGTCTATACACTTAATGATTTATATTCTGGCTGTTATTTATACTTTAAAAAGCTTTTATTAAAAATATTATGATGGTAGCTTCTGTACGTTAATTAGGATCTTAACTTGTTGAGTAAGACAACATTAACTTCACGGAATTCATTTAAGGAAAATCTGTGGGTTAAGAAAAAAATTATGCCTAGATAGGATAGAAATCTGTAATGAAAGATGGAAAAGTTTTCATGTGACAGCTTTGCCTGCTTTCTA
>NW_022940116.1:0-221 GCF_012274545.1 Fukomys damarensis | reverse complement strand
CTCACTATGTAGCCCAGGCTGGTCTCGAACTCACAGCGATCCTCCTGCCGCAGCTTCCCGAGTACTGGGATTACAGGCGTGCGGCATCATGCCCAGCTCTACCAACACCATTTCTTAAAGAGGCTGTGTTTTCTCCAACGCGCGCACGCACACACACACACACACACACACACACACACACCCCATATATTTTTTGGTACTGGGGATCAAACTCGGGACCT
>NW_022940115.1:0-565 GCF_012274545.1 Fukomys damarensis | reverse complement strand
TTTTCCATGTATTTTATTGTTTTGTATTTTATCATCAGATTTATCTAAGAAAAACATTTGCTCCGTTTCAGACATTTTAATAGGACTTTTTGACACCAGACGTTTTATAGTATTTTTTTAATAATAATCTTGGTGATATGTGCCTGGGAGGCTGAATCAGGAGGGCCATGTGTTCAAATCCAGCATGGGCATCTTAGTGACTTAGTGAGAGGCCTTATCTCAAGAATAAAAAAGGGACGAGGAGCTCAGTGCAGAGGCCTTGGGGTCAACCCCCCAAACCAGAGGGGGTTAAAGATTTATAATAAGCTTTAGACTTTGGTTTACATGCACTTTCTTGGTGTGTTGAGTATTCCATCAGGAGGGAGGATAAAATAATTTATTGTAAGTAATAGGCAATAATTTTTTTTTTAAGAAGGAAAATTGTTTTGAGGGAAAGAAGGGTTCTGTCTAACAGAGACAGAAAGGGGGACTGGAAAGTGGGTTGCCCTAATAATTATTTTTAAAAAAATTATGGCTTTTAAATTATAAAAGTGATGTATGCTCAGTTTTAAAACAGGGATGCAGC
>NW_022940114.1:0-233 GCF_012274545.1 Fukomys damarensis | reverse complement strand
ATGGTGTCTCCTTCATTGTTTTCCCTTTCTCTTAACAATACTCTTGAGATAATGTGTACTTAATAGCCTACTACGGTTTTATAGTGAATGAGCCCTAAGTGAAATATCTACATCAATCTGTGATTTCCCCAGCTTCTACTCAGAAAGAACATCAGCCACTGTTCATACTCAAAAGTGTATCAGTAGAGCTGATGTCTTTAAATGAATAGTTATGGTGAAAACCTACAGAATGT
>NW_022940113.1:0-383 GCF_012274545.1 Fukomys damarensis | reverse complement strand
GAAGTATATATAAACTCATAGCTACCCTTGTCTCATCCAGAGCGCCATCCAGCTCCTCCTTTCCATATTACTTTTAAGTAAATCTCAGAAACATGACAGTTTTATGTGTAGCTTTTATATGTATTTTATATGTTTTCAGTTGTTTTTTAAAAGATTTTTAACATAATGTTGTGGCAGGGTGGGATATATACACCTTACCTCCTCTAGAACATGCAACTGCTAGGATTGTAAACTCTCAGCTTCAGTAATGAATTAAAGAGGCAGAGTTTAAAATAAAGGAAGATATTTTATTTGGAAAAGGGTGGGGAAAAAAGACAGCTGCTCTGGGGAAGTAGGGGCATCAGAAGTGAAGACCCATGGAATTTTATCCTCAGCTCCTTTTT
>NW_022940112.1:0-640 GCF_012274545.1 Fukomys damarensis | reverse complement strand
GCATCTGATCTATTTTACTCAACATTTTATTTTCCAGGTGCATCCATTTGCCTACAAACGTATCAAATTTGTCCTTCTGCAGTGCCCAGTACTATTCCACTATATATAGACAACCCATTTTCCTTCTAATCACCTGTGATGGGTATATGGGCTGCTGTTATGAATTGTGCTGGAATAAACACTGGCATGCAAGTATCACTGCAGTATGATGTCCTCAGCTCTTCGGGGATGACACCCAAAAGGGGCTCATATGGAATTTCTCATTTTAGTTCTTTGAAAAATCTCCAGTACGGCAAAGTATAAACTAAGAGAAAAATAAAGGAAGTTTAGAATGAGAAAAGAGGATGATGTCTTGCAGATGGGAAGGGTCTAGGGGACCACAGGTGAGGGGTGAAGGGAGGGAATGAGGAAACAGGCAGAATGAACATCTGCCCTGTACAAGGTCTTAGCAACCTCAGTGATGTGGACATGATGTGCCATAAACATGAACCGAGATTAATAATACCAACAAGAATGAAAGCAGGGAAAGGGGAACTAGAGAAGGAGGAAGGAAAAGGGGAAATCTTTCTTTTTTAAAGTAACAAGCTATATACTGTGTACATGTACCACCTCCCTGAAGACTGTGAAATGTGTGTGCTGC
>NW_022940111.1:0-989 GCF_012274545.1 Fukomys damarensis | reverse complement strand
TCCAGGGCTGGACTTTAAGGGAACTGAGAGTTTCTTGACTAAAACCTTAAAACTATGAGTGGTAATTTAAAAAGTTATTTCCCAGGTCCAGGTGTTTAGCTCAGTGGTTCTGCTGCCTGCCTTGCAAGCACAAGGACCCACGTTCGATCCATGGTACCAAAAACAAATAAATAAATAAACAAACAGATAAATAAATACTTATTGCCAAGGGGGAGATACTACATGGAGGATACCCAAAACTACATAGAGAAACCAAGGAGCCAAGCTGAGAATAATCATCCAGTAGTGACTTCCAGTGCAAGCCATGACAGTGAAGCTGCAAAGACTTTACAAAACAGTCTAGCTAAATCCCAGTGAGTGATGCTAGTCAATAGCATGTTGAGAAAACCACTCAGCCAATCTTAAATTATAATCAATAAAATCATGAGACTTCAGATACATTAAATACTTATTTCAAGCCACTATTTTTTAGATACTTAGTTTTTTAGCAAGAGATTATTCGCACAGTCCCCTGAGAAACTGAATTCAGGGAAGAATGACTGGAATGTTGATTTTTATATCAGAGGAAGCAGTGGATGAATAGAAAAAAGATGTTTTGAGGGTCAGGGATAAATATAGACCTTTGACAAGAAGGCTAAATGATCCCAATGTAAACATTTACAGGTTTTAACTTATGTAAACAAATAGCTGATGACTGACTACTAGGTCTTTCAATAAACATTTGAGTAATAAGCATCAATACATATAATGTAGGCATATATTTATCATCATAAGAACTTTGAAAGAGTAATTGTCTTTGATGAACTTTAGTATTTGCAAAGATAAATATTTTCACATCAGATGACCTACTTGGATCATCTGTCATAGTTCTACTTAAAATTTCATCAAAACTTATCCTTAAAATCAATAAAGAGAAATGGAATAACTGAATTAAATGTCACTAATTACTTAGTTTACAAATTCATTTTGCAGAAAAAGTTCTAACAGTT
>NW_022940110.1:0-215 GCF_012274545.1 Fukomys damarensis | reverse complement strand
TGACGTTACAACACAAACGCACATTGCAGAGGGCTTCTGCAGTTTAAAGTGCAGTTTTCCCCGAGAAACAGCTTCTCTCTCCGCTTAGTCGTTTGAAGCGAAAAGCGATCAGTTTCACTAATGTGAAGTACTCCACAGAGAAAGGTGCTGGAACTCTGTGAGTTTACCAGTGAAGTCCACCTCTTATGTGGAGCTCAACTGTATTCCTTTTTGTT
>NW_022940109.1:0-786 GCF_012274545.1 Fukomys damarensis | reverse complement strand
AAACTGTGACACTAGCAGACACAGAGCCTGTGAGTGTGACACAGCAGAGGAATGCTAGTGCTAGAAAGGGTCACGGGTGTGTAGCTAACCTGATAACTCCTCACCCTGGCTGGGGATCCTGGGCTTCCCTGGGGGTCCTCCCTAGCCACATCTTCCCTCCATCAGAGCAGCTCCTCATGGAACTTGTCTGTCAGCAGTACTGGATGTGTTCTGGGTGCTTGAAGAGTAGGTTTGCCTTGTAAAATGTTTTAAAACCACTTCGAAGCAAATTCTGTCACTTTACAAAGGGGAAACTGAGGCCTAGCCCTTTGCTGGGATGACCTTGGGGTCCTCAGCAAGTTTTAGTGAGCACCCAACCAGAATGAATTTTGAAATAGCCTCTTGGAGGGGAGATAAGGAGGCCTAGGAACAGTTCCCAACCCTGTGCCTAGGACCCCAACTGGCCTTGTCCCCAGGGCTCCTTTTGACTTCCGCTCCCCACACTCTGGTCATCCCTGCACATCCCTTGGGGACTCAGGCCTTGCTGGGGGACCAGGTATGCAGCATACACAAAGGCCCTTGTCCGGAGCCACAGCCTAAGCAGGCTACTCAGTTTAGCTGCCTTCATTTCCTCCAGATGTTCCTTTCATCACAGGGTTGGGGAGGAAGGATCTCACACTGCTTCTCTCTGGTCTCAGGAGGGAAGATGCTTGGTTCACAAGTCTGTTCTTGCTCTGGCTGAGCAAGGTAGCAAGGCTGGGGCCAGGGTCTGTCCTTCACAGTGTCTTTCTGCAGAGGGGGTTCTTG
>NW_022940108.1:0-210 GCF_012274545.1 Fukomys damarensis | reverse complement strand
TGCTGCTTTTTATCTCCAGACCATTTTATCCCACCCCTCCATGCCTGTAGTGTTTTAACTCGGGCCACCATGTCTGCTTTGAAAGGTGCTTTCTTGAACCTCATTGCATTAGAGAATACAGTTTATAGTTATCTCCTGTACTAGAGCTCTTTTTTCTTGCAAGTCTCAGAAATCTAACCCTAACAGACTTAAGCCAAAAATATTTTATTT
>NW_022940107.1:0-214 GCF_012274545.1 Fukomys damarensis | reverse complement strand
TCCTAATCTATTTAAACTTTTTCTGTGATTTCTTTTTTGATCCAGTTGTTGTTTAAAAAGGTATGTAATTTCTATATTTTGTGAATTTCCTGAATTTAATTATTATTGATTAAAATTTCATTATGCTGTTGCTGGAGAACATATATTAAAGTACGCATCTCTTAATGACACACTAGTCAGCAATGAAACACATACATACTAGATGATGGTGCCA
>NW_022940106.1:0-285 GCF_012274545.1 Fukomys damarensis | reverse complement strand
TTTTCAAGTCACTTTTTATTTCCATATCAGAGCGGCTCCTTTTTGAAGCACTCCTAACTTTTTTAGCCATAGCACAGAATCTACTCAGTATCCCAAAGTGCTTGAGAACAAACAGCCAGCTAACGTGGTGTAGGAAAGCCCTGGTTGCTTGAGGAGCAGAACCCTACAGCTCTACCAAGTAGGAACACATCTGGGCAATTTCTTATTCCAGTTCAGAAATACAGAATGTGAATTTTGGCTCTGTGAGATTTGGGGGTAGCTCTGTGCCAGTATCAGTGGCTGAGT
>NW_022940105.1:0-312 GCF_012274545.1 Fukomys damarensis | reverse complement strand
CTATTTGGTTGGATGTCACCCAATTCATTGAAGGCCATGATAGACCAAATATTGGAGGAAGGTTGAATTTGCCCTGTTCTGACTGCTGACTTGGGACCCTGAATGTCCCTTGTTTTTTGAGGCTCCAGGGTCTCCATCTTCAAGCTTGGACTGGAATTCACACCTTGAGCTTTCTGGCGTTCAGGACTTTGAACCATATCATTTATTCCTAGGTCTTCAGCTTGCAATGAGCAGAGCATGAGATGTCTCAGTTTCCATATTCCATATTCATAAAGCACCTCTCTTCACAGTACATATGTGTATATGTCTGTC
>NW_022940104.1:0-454 GCF_012274545.1 Fukomys damarensis | reverse complement strand
AGATACCTTTGAATGCAGAATAAAGGAAAACATTTTGGAACTGGGCAGTGGTGAAGGTTGTGCAATACTGAGAATGCACTTCATGCCACATCAATAATTGCAACAATGTGAACAATTCTAACATTTAAGTAAGACTAAATCTTAACAACATCATAAATGACTGAGAACACACTCAGAATGCACCAAGCGGATCATTGTAAATAAGAATAAAATCTTAAATTTAATTTACATTAATTCAATCATTGACCTGTCTCCGGGAAGTAAGTGCAGCAATCAGCACAATAATAACTAAATCAGTAAGGCAGGGGAACGGCAGGTGTGGGTCAAGAGCTGACCTCAGGTGGAGCTCAAGTGAGGATCCCTGCTGTGGAGCCAGGAGTTCCAGCTCTGCAGCTGGTGGAGCAGGGCTTCCAGGTGCTGGCTCCTGCTGTGGGGCCAGAGCTGCTGAGGGAGC
>NW_022940103.1:0-216 GCF_012274545.1 Fukomys damarensis | reverse complement strand
TTTTCGGTGCTGGTTTTACCCTGCTGAGAGATTCCATTTTGCCCACGTCAGGCTGTCATTTCATTACACGGGATCCAGGTTCTGGTGCAAGTGTGCACCTCTGTGCTTGTTGTGGGTGGAAGAGTGGGTCGCGGCGGGGCAGGAGCAGCCCCTGCGGGGCCCCACTGCAGGCTCCTCCATTCCTTGGCTGGAAGGCCTGGGTGTGACAGCAGGGCA
>NW_022940102.1:0-538 GCF_012274545.1 Fukomys damarensis | reverse complement strand
TAAAAGCATCTAAAGACAAGTATCTAAATGCTATCTGAATAATATCTCTATCTTAGTGATACAGACAGAAAAAAGCTGAGGAAATTATTAAATCTCTAGAGCAGCCCACAAAAGCTTTTGTACTCTATAGTGTGGCTGAATTCCTTTCTTACTCTGACAAACATTTATTAAGTATTTATTCTTTCAGATACAGTGCTACGTGGGATAAGCATAAATCAAAGATCAACTCTGATTTTAGCAAAATACGAACTCATGAAAATCAAAAGCATCATTCTGTGCAATAGAATGGAGTACACAGGCGTTAGAAACTAGCATGAAAATGTTACATATCACCTTTTATTGCCTTCCCCTTGGGGGCAGCTTTTCAGAAGAAAGAAAAGGACTGAAAAAATAATGTTTGGAAACTGAGGTAAATTTTAACTTATTCATATTATTTTATGATTATAAAATTGGAAGGGGCTGGTGATTAAGTTCAGTGGTTCTATCACCTTCTTTGCAAGCTCAAGTACCTGAGTTCAATCCCCAGTGCCAAAATTAA
>NW_022940101.1:0-239 GCF_012274545.1 Fukomys damarensis | reverse complement strand
AGGTGAATCACCTGCAATTCAAAGCTCTGGTCATTTCAGTAGCAAAAGGGACAGAGTTCCTAACAGACTGAGCTGATATTCAGACCCTGAGTTGAAAGATTTCTCAGAGACGACAGTGCCTCTCTTGAGGAAGCCTGAGCCAACTCTGCTGTGGGCGTTGCGTTGCGTGTAAATCACTATGATTTTCTTCATCCCTCTCTCCTGCGGGCTCCTCCCCAGTGTAGTGACCGAAGTCCTCC
>NW_022940100.1:0-236 GCF_012274545.1 Fukomys damarensis | reverse complement strand
CCTCATACTCTCACTACCTATGGTTATCGGAGGAAATTAGTCAAACACACAGAACCTGGAGAGGAGGAGAAATATGTTAGGATTCTGGAAGTTCTCAACATAATTAAGTTTTTGTAGTAGTTCCTACTGATGTTGTAATAAATCACCATAAACTTAGTGGCTTAAATCAGTACAAATTTAAATCTAAATTTGGTCTCATTAGACAAAAGCACAACAATGGGACCATTGTATCCTTC
>NW_022940099.1:0-413 GCF_012274545.1 Fukomys damarensis | reverse complement strand
CATGCGCCACTATGCCTGGCAATAGTAGTTTGATTTACAATGATGGAAAATTAGAGAAATGATTAGTCTTCTTCTGCCCTATTTTACGTTATACATTACTTGGGCAAGGTGCTGCTGCAAGGAGATAGTAGATGAAAAAAGGAAGAGAGATGATACTGGTGGAATTCATGGCTTTATTAAGGTCAGATGTTGGTGGCTTAGCAAGGAAGACTCAATTTCAGAACCAGTGGTAGTTAGTGTGAGTCATAGTACTTTATGGTAATAAGTTCAGACTTTTTGCTGTGGAGATGGAGAAAAATCTCTTTCTTGCACTTCTTGGTGCATTGCACTATTGGCTTGATGCTCTGGAAGATTTTTCCACTTGAAAGATTTGGTATTTGTCATCTTGAGAAAGTGAGTGCTGAATGTAATTT
>NW_022940098.1:0-201 GCF_012274545.1 Fukomys damarensis | reverse complement strand
CCCTCTGTGAAGATTCTACAAGGCTTGACAAATGTGAGTCACCATGACAAGAATAGCGTCCTTGCTAAATAGCAAGCCTTTGGTTTCTCTTTTCCTGTTTGTTGCTTGGTCCCCGTGCCTTCTAACACCACCCTGTCCACCAGTTCTCCTCTGACCCAGGATCTTGGAAGCTCTAGAAGCTAACTGATGGGTTCCCACTGA
>NW_022940097.1:0-1053 GCF_012274545.1 Fukomys damarensis | reverse complement strand
GTTTGTAAATTTTAAATGCCATCACAGACCTCTTGCAACAGTAGGGCGGTTTCTCCAAAGGCCTGTGTGGTATTTTTTGTCAACTGGTTAGTGGCAATGGTGGAGATTCCCAAATCACATCTACTGTGAGGATGAAGCATAAGAGTGGATCTGAATTCTGCCAATCTTTTGTAAGAGTTCCCAGAAGCCAAACAGTGGGAGGCGTTCTAGCTAAATACAGATACCAAACGGAGGAATGATTAAACAAGAGGGGTTTATACAAGGGGTCAACCAAAACTGGGGTGATATCAGTTGGTTTGATGCCCACAAATCGAGACTCATTCCCAAAGGGTCTGGGTAGCTGACTCTGCTATGGCTGTGGGATATAGGAAAATAAACATAAAACGGGAAGGCAGACAAGCACTGAAGGGAGGAGAGATAATAGGCCAATCTATGGTAACAAAGATAGAGGTAGAGGGTTAGGTACCAGAGCCCTTACTTGCGGATTTGGGGAGGGAGGAGGACCAGCCCGTGTTGAATTCACAGCGAGGGCTGCACAGAGTAGGTGCAGTGGGGACTGCGGCTGCAGCCCTGCCAGGAAGGGTCCAGGATCTCCCGCTGCACCAGCCCCAGGGACCTTCAGAGGGAGGGCTGCCAAGGACGGCCATGCCGGGCCTCCCCAGACACCCACCACACTTGCTAGGTCACAGCCATGCTGCGCCGTGGGGGTGCTAGGGTGATGAACACAAACAAGGTGACTCCCTTGAGGCCATCGCTCCAGGCCCTGGGATCTCAAATCCTGGAGGAGCTGAGGTTCAGTAGGTCCCAGGAAGCCTGCTGCGAGCGCCCCAGCCAGCCGTCCAGACCTGGACAGCGAGGATGCCCTGGGTGACCTGGATCTCCCCCAGCCACGTCCATCGCCCCCTGAGGCTTTTCTGTGCCCTTACCCAGTGCCAGCCGGCCCATTGGGGCCATTACTTGGCCCACTGGGGCGTCGCTCGCCTTGGACCTGGAGCAGCTGCACCTTCACCTGCCAGTGCCCCAGCCGAGCCGGCCGCCCCAGGCCCAGCCCCC
>NW_022940096.1:0-282 GCF_012274545.1 Fukomys damarensis | reverse complement strand
AGTTCACACAGGTGTGACATTCATATACACAACTTTCAGACTGGTTCTGCATTCAGAGCACACACACTCCCAGAAACAATACTGCAGAAGTCTGGAGAGGCATGGAATAATACGCACTGAACCAGAACATGCCGCAGCCATGAGCCAGGGCCAAGAAATTAATTGGAGAGCCTTGCATTGAAGCTCCCCTGCTCCCCGAATCAATGATTTGAAGCATTAGGTTCTACCTAGAATGGCCGACATGTCCCAGTCCTAACGAACTGCAGGCAGGAGCAACTTGAG
>NW_022940095.1:0-203 GCF_012274545.1 Fukomys damarensis | reverse complement strand
CTGCACTCCCACCAACAATGGAGAAGGATTCCTTTCTCCCCACAACCCTGCCAACATTTGTTGCTGTGTGATTTCTTGATAGCAGCCGTTCTTTGTGGGGTGAGGTGGAATCTCAGTGTTGTTTTTATCTGCATCTCTCGAATGATCAGTAATGTGGAACATTTTTTCATATATTTACTTGCTGCTTTTACTTCTTTGTCTGA
>NW_022940094.1:0-249 GCF_012274545.1 Fukomys damarensis | reverse complement strand
ATAATTTTCACAATAAGTGAAAAAATATATGAAATCTAAACTTCCACTTCCACAAATGAAGTGCTATGCATGCATGTTGCTCATGTGCATGTTGGCCATGGTGGCTTTCATGCCACAGTAGAGAAGGTAAGCAGCAGAGGCAGAGATGGTGAAGAGATTGGTGGCTGCCTCGTTGATTTCCTGGCTCCTTCCAGGAAGAATTTGGTGGCCTCTGCTCTCTCTGTGCTGAGTGGGGGCTCTGTGGTAGCT
>NW_022940093.1:0-530 GCF_012274545.1 Fukomys damarensis | reverse complement strand
CCCCACTTTCTTTTAGTGTAAACATGTTCCAAACTTCAGTGATTTCTAAGGAGCCACTGAAGATGGGGTAAATAGAAAAGGTTGCTTTTCTTTCCTATTTTAATAAATATCCATCCTCACTGAAATCCAAATATCAGACTATAATATCTTTTTCAAAGTTATAAAAAGTATCCACTGTTTCAATACTTTGAAGCCCTTGTATCTTTCAAAAGTTAGAACCTGGTACTGAGGACCTTGGCTCTTCAGAAGTGGAGGGTGCAGCAGGAGTCTGACTAAGGTGCAGGGTGAAAAAAGGGGAAAGTTTCTTCCTCTTGCAGTGTCTCTCCAGTGCCCAGCACCTCCAACCAGCTAAAGAAACATTTGTAGAATCCAGCTCATTTGCACAGAGTAGGTATTTATGAATCTGAAGCTTACAGAAAATAAATGAGTAATTACCACAGCAGCCAATGAGGATTGGTATTTTTCAAGTAAAGCTAGATTTAGGAGTAGTCAAAAAGACATACTAAATAATTCTCTCTTTTCATTTAAAA
>NW_022940092.1:0-220 GCF_012274545.1 Fukomys damarensis | reverse complement strand
TTGCTGGTCTATATGCAAGAGCAGAGGCAGGCCGAATCCACAGTGCACACAAACTGCCCCTAGCGTGTTTAGGTCACACTCACAAATGCCTTCGAAGTACTTAAGTACGTGCCTCTCCCAGTGGAATGCAAATGTGAAAATAAGACAAAAGTAAACGCTGTGCTGACTAAATAAAGCTCATCAGGAGACGCTCTTCTGCTGTACATCTGCACTCTTGCTG
>NW_022940091.1:0-334 GCF_012274545.1 Fukomys damarensis | reverse complement strand
GAACTCTGTATACTTGGGGAGAGGATCAGTTTGACATTAGAACACAAACGCACTTTGCCGAGGCCTTCTGCGTTTTAAATTTCAGTATACCTGGGGAAACAGCTTCTCTCGCCGCTTAGCCGTTTAAAGCGAAAGCGGTCAGTTTCATGAATGTGAAGTACTCCACAGAGAAAGGTGCTGCAACTCTGTGAGTTTACCAGTGAGGTCCACTTCTTATGGGGAGTACAACTGTAGTCCTTTTTGTTTCTAGGTCTCTTCCTGTCAGAGATTTTAACACTGTTCTGAGGCACTTTTAGCAGAGAAGCCCTTCAGGCCTAAGGGAGTGCCTAGCAGC
>NW_022940090.1:0-530 GCF_012274545.1 Fukomys damarensis | reverse complement strand
CTCTATTTGATCCCATTTCATTTCTTTTTTTCTTCTTTTTTCTATTTTTTAATTCACTATAATTGTACAAGAATAAACTTCTGCCAGAAAACTGGCCTCATTTCTCTGACTAGTAATGATCAAGGTATAAATGATTTTCTAAACACAAATTCACACCTAGGGTGTTTTGTGTTTTGTTAATATAAGCTTATAAGCTGGGACCATATGAAAGTTAAGTAAGTACAGTAGAAAAGTCATTGAGAGAAATTCTTATGGCCTGTGTTTTTTATGTCTCCCCATTTTTTTTTAAAGATTTTCTTAAGATCCAGACTCTTGACTGTTCTGATATTAAGCACCTGTTTGTATTTTCAAAATTTCTTTGTTTCTCTTTGTTTAGTTCAAATTAATCTCTATTACTGGAAACCAAAAACACCTAGCTAAAACCACTAAATCATAAATAGTACAATTTAAAAATATTTTGTTAGACGCCAACTGTAATAAAATATTCAGGTTTACATGTTACCAAAAGAACTGTGCTAATGAGGTGAAGG
>NW_022940089.1:0-229 GCF_012274545.1 Fukomys damarensis | reverse complement strand
CACCTTCATTGCTACACTTATCAATTTTTCCCTATTCTCTCCTTCAAGGCCCTCAATTCTCTGCAATTTTTTCTGAATATCTGGGGCCGACTGAATTACAAAAGACAGATTAATTGCCTGCCTGTTCGCTGGAGCGTCTGAGTCAATTGGAGTGTACATGTGGTACGCCTCCAGTAAATGCTCCAGGAAGGCAGAGGGGGATTCCTCAGGCCCTTGTAGGACCTCGCTT
>NW_022940088.1:0-377 GCF_012274545.1 Fukomys damarensis | reverse complement strand
AGAAGTGCCCCCACCCCACCAAGAGCTAACACCTCTCTCACCCCATCTCACAGGAAGAAAAATCAGAAGCCTTGCTCCTGCACAGTAATGTGTGTGTCCCTCAGGATATGCCCCCACTTCCCTTTCTGACTGCTTAGCAGATAGCTAAGGTTACACTACAGCATAACTGAGCCAGATATATAGTACACCTAATAAGGGAAAAAAGACATTATAACCCAAAGGAAATATAAAACCTTAGCCAGACTGCACCAGAAGGAACCTGACCAAGGAAACTTTTACATATGGCTGGATAAAGCAGAATTTATCACATAAGAGAAAATTTGTCACTTTGGGAGCACTCTCTCAGTATTCAAAATTTAAAATTTCTACAAGCCCCC
>NW_022940087.1:0-565 GCF_012274545.1 Fukomys damarensis | reverse complement strand
TTTTTTTCTGTGAAAAGATTTTATGTAGCAACAATGAATCCAGATAGTCAAATTTCCACAAATGATAAAATAGCAAATGCAATGCTATAAGGCACAGAGTAGGAGCTGAACATGGTTATTGAAAGGAATCAATTGTCCCATGATGAGGGGTTGTTCATGGTGAACTATCTAGGAACTGTTTAATGAAGAACAGGTTCAAGAGATGGGAGTTTTCCCATGGAAGTGGAAAACTTTGGTGACAAAATATAAGGTATTTACAAATGCACACAAATAAATTAGATCGCCCAAGGGTCCATTTGCATGAATCTACTGGGCGTTCTGCTGCTCAGTTCAGACAGAAACCAGGACTTGGCAGTATTCAGCTCCCTGGATATTAGCAGCCCTTGTCTTTGGTGCCAAAGGAGAGACACGCAAGCCTTACTGTTACAAGGTGACCTTTGAGTGCAAGTACTCCTTACTTCTGAGTCTACAGCTCTTAGCATTACGCCTCTCTGTGGAATATTTGCAGCTGTTGGTGCCCAGCTGCCCATCTGCTCCTCAGCAGCAAGAACTTGTAGCCCTGTAC
>NW_022940086.1:0-206 GCF_012274545.1 Fukomys damarensis | reverse complement strand
ATTAGTTCATCTTATAATTCGTTCAGAATTTTGTTATATTACCTAGGTACTACTGTTTTTCAAGTATCTCCTGCCATTTCATGGTTTACATTTTAGTTTTTATTTTATGCTTTGATAATTAAAATATTTAATTTTCATGCAATATTCACCGATAGTTTTCTGTAAATGAGCCTGACAACTGACTGGATGGATATTGGTTATTCATG
>NW_022940085.1:0-242 GCF_012274545.1 Fukomys damarensis | reverse complement strand
ACGAGAACAGAGAGGATCATGGCCCCCACATCAAGAAGGGCAGCCAGCAGTGGAGGACACTGGGAGACCTGGAGTCAGCCTTAGATGGGCACTGGAGGGACCAGGAGAGAATCTTAGGTGGCAATTAAATGCTACCATTCCAAGTACAGAGGGCACCAATAAACTCCCAGGGGAGAACGCTTGGGACTGAGGGGCAACTGTACCAGCCTCGTGTCCAACAGCAGGCACCATCTGAGGGCCGT
>NW_022940084.1:0-258 GCF_012274545.1 Fukomys damarensis | reverse complement strand
CTGGCAAAGAAACAGACCTGATGATCAGTGGAATAGATTGGAAGATACAGAAACAACTCCAGAAGTACTCAGCTACCTCATCTTTGACAAAGTAACCAAAGTACCTTAGTGGAGGAAAGATAGCCTCTTTAATAAAGAGTGTTGGAAAAACTGGATTTCAACCTGCCAAAGAGTACAACTAGATCCTTATCTTTCAACATGTACTAAACTAAAATCCAAGTGGATTAAAGATCTAAATATAAAAACAGAAACACTAAA
>NW_022940083.1:0-351 GCF_012274545.1 Fukomys damarensis | reverse complement strand
GGCAAGGAGGCTTGGGGAGGGTACAGGGAAGGGAAGCTTTCGGGGCTTCCTTCTCAGTCTCTGGGTCCCAGGCTGAGTGAGCCAGCTCAGTTCTCCTCTCTCTGTCCCATCCCAGGCTGGTTTTCAGCACATTTTTCTCCACCTCTCCTGGTCAGATGCCTGCTGCTGTGAGGACTTTGATCATGACTCTCCTCTATTCCAGTTCCTCCAGTGACAGCTTTGGACCCACCCCTATGCTATTCTGTTTCCTGACATCACACCCCCTGGAAATCACCGCCTGGGTCCTCAAAGCCTTCCTAGTGCCCACGACCTTGACATTTCCAAACCCCACCAAGCAGCTCACTGAGGTGA
>NW_022940082.1:0-266 GCF_012274545.1 Fukomys damarensis | reverse complement strand
CAAGAGTTGCAAACTCTGCAGAGATAAAGTAAATATAACCCTAGAATTCCTCTTAAGTATTCTTATCTGGTGCGGGTTGTATTACTTGGCTAAGAACTGTGAGGGAGTAATTGTGACAAAATTTACCTTAGTTATTAAGATAACAACAACAACCAAATAGCAGTGACTCTGTACATTTGTGATTTGTCAGGTGGATGGAGACTGGCTGGAGATTTGGGGTCAGCAGAATATTCTGTCTTCTTTTTTTTTCTCATTGAGTTTATTGG
>NW_022940081.1:0-222 GCF_012274545.1 Fukomys damarensis | reverse complement strand
GCAGATTATGTTCCCTCCCTCTCCTATCCATTGCCTAGAGCAGTGGTGGGTAACCGAACCTAGTCGCAAGAGCCAAGCAGTTCCACAGAGCCCTGTGTCAGCATGCCAGCCGAGTTGCCACTAGCAGATGAGCATCGGATAACAGAACACAAGGGTGCTGTGTGCATGGTTGGAAGGGAGGAGGGGCCCAGCTGTTTCTACCATTGAAGGCTCTGTTGTGTT
>NW_022940080.1:0-212 GCF_012274545.1 Fukomys damarensis | reverse complement strand
GGAGTCCTCACTGACTTCTAGGATCTGTGATAGACCAAAAAGAGAAAATCCTGCGTTGGCAGTGTTCTAATTGCAGAAGATTGGTGAGGGGTTGTCTGGTTGTCTGATATTAAATGTATAAAGATTAGGAAAATTATTTTCTGAACTATGTGATCAAAAAGTAAATTAAACAAGAGAAGGAAAGGAGAGAATGAGAGAGGGAGAGAAGAATG
>NW_022940079.1:0-414 GCF_012274545.1 Fukomys damarensis | reverse complement strand
TCTCTGCCTGGCAGAGATAGAAGCAATTTGTGAGAGGCATGTAGCCACAATAGCCCTTAGGATGAAGAGTGTGCTTGGCAGTGCTGCCTACTCACAAGTACCATGAACTCTGTAAGCAAGCGCACAAGTTCAAGTTTAGGTTTGAAAGCAAATGCACTTTTCAGAGTCCTTCTGCAGTTTAATCCACAGTTTTCCCAGGAAGCAGATTAATTTGCAGGTTACCCAGTTGAAACCAAAGCGATTTGTGTCCTTATCGTGAAATGACTCCACAGAGCAAGGGGTTACAACTCTGTCAATTGACCAGTGAAGTCCACTTCTCACACGGAGTGTAACTGTATTCCTTCTTGTTTATAGGACTCTGCCTGGCAGAGATAGAAGCACTCTTGTGAGTGGCTTGTAGCCAGAAATGCCCTT
>NW_022940078.1:0-518 GCF_012274545.1 Fukomys damarensis | reverse complement strand
ATGCATAATACAGCTAATGAAGAAAGGCAAACTGAGCGAGAAAATCAGGAGTCACCAGATGAAGCCACTTTGGAAGAAATACTGACAAATGAAATAAAGAACGCAGGTGATTTAGAAACATCTGAGGTAGTAGAGCCTGTGACTGTTTACTCTAATTCTTTAAAAACTACCAGCAAAGACACATTGACCATCAGTGAAGTAACTGCTTCCATAAGCTCGCCTTCTGAAGAGGATTCTTCAGAGATGCCAGAGTTAGCAGAAAAGTCTACAGTAGAGGAAGAGGAGGAAGATGACTATGTGGAACTGGAGGTAGAAGGCAGTCCTGCTGAGGTAGCCAGTCTGCCCACAGATCTCCAGAATAATGGCTTGTCTCCAGTGGCTTCTGAAGTCAACGAGAGGTCAGGCATATTTAGCAATAACTGCAAATTAGTATTTCAAGAGAAAGAACCTGCTACGACAAAGAAAAGTGATGCTGAAACTCAGGATTCTAAAGATTCTGGGTTCCTGACTGTGGCAAC
>NW_022940077.1:0-220 GCF_012274545.1 Fukomys damarensis | reverse complement strand
TCCTTCCCAGGTGATCAGGATTTGGATAAGTAGATTTTTGGCTGTTCCTCTTTCCTGGAGCCAGAGTGACAAGGATCCCGGGCAGAGCCTCCATTATGCTGCTTCTAGGTGACTTTCTTTACACAGAGGTCACTTGAGGGGATTTTCAAAGGCAGCCCACACAACAGTGAAAGGTGACGCTGATCTTCTGGGTGATGCCCTAGGCACATTAATATGCGAA
>NW_022940076.1:0-229 GCF_012274545.1 Fukomys damarensis | reverse complement strand
TTCCCCTTTTAAAAAATCTATATTCTCTTTGATTGTTGTTCAGTTTTGTTACAATGTGTCTTGCTATGTATTTAAAAAATTTACCCTGGCTGCATTTATTGATTAATTGAATATATGTATCAATGCGTTTGTGGAAAATCCCTGAAATGTCTTCCAATAGTGCCCACCCTTTAGTCTTTCTCTCTGGATCACTTCTAAGCAGTGGTTAAACAAATGCTGATTTTTCTGA
>NW_022940075.1:0-379 GCF_012274545.1 Fukomys damarensis | reverse complement strand
CATGGTCTCAAAGTAGCACCATAGATATTTACAAATGTCATAACATATAGTAAGAAAATTAGTAGTCATAAATCCTTATCAATCAGCATTACAGTGGATAACCCTGGGAATTACCATCTTGACACAGTGTCAAAGGTGAGCATTCAGGCAGACTGGCATTAGGAGTGAGTCAGATCAACATCATGGATCTGTTTACTGATACAGAGCACAGTACCATTCAGACAAGCATGGTATCTGAGTCACTTATTCCTCATTGGATCACAATAGTGGACATCCACAAGCTAAAAGAGAAGTTTATTTTGACTTATGGTTTTTGTCCACAGTAGACTGGCTCTGAAGAAGAAACAGGATGGCACTGGGGTGTGGCGGAGGACAAGGA
>NW_022940074.1:0-725 GCF_012274545.1 Fukomys damarensis | reverse complement strand
ATCAGGGAGGTCTGGAGAAGGATGGGCAGTATAGGGATCCCGTTCCACTCCTGCGTGGGGTGCACAGTGCACACTGGTAGCGTCCCTAATAACTCAGGGGCCCTGAGGACTTCTTCTGGTGCCCCAGCTGGAGTGGATTCCTACCATTCCACCATAACTCCCTCCCTGCAGTCACAGGGCTTTGCCGCAGCCATTTGAGGCAAGCAGTGTTCTATGAAGGAGTGCTCCCTGAAGCCCCACCACCGTACCCCAGTCAGCTCAGCAACACTGAATCGGGGTTTCACAGCACTTCCTTCAGCTCTTCACACATTGGAGGGGTGGACAGGTGACTAGCCAGCTTTTGCAGGATTACTGGTGCAGCTGGAGTCTTCTCCCTGCCCTATCCTTACCCTACTCACCCCAGGGGCTGAGCAGTGTCTCTGAGACTCCTGAAAATCATGTCATGCTACCATCTGCCTTATTTTAACATATGAGGAAACTGGGAAACAGCATAGGCATTGCTCAAAGTCAGAGTGTTGTAGTCAACAGGATTGGGCAAGGGAATTCATTAAATACAGGACACATAACTTATAAGGTTATTTTATGACAATTACCAAAGAGTCAAATGCAAGGAGTATAAGAGATTAACTGCACACTAGAAGCCCAAAACATTCAACTGAGGACCTAGACCCCAGCAGTTTCCCACACAAGTCCAGCTAAAGGCTTAGAGTCCAAGGCAATGTCCT
>NW_022940073.1:0-2941 GCF_012274545.1 Fukomys damarensis | reverse complement strand
TCTCTTAGGCCTGAAGGGCTTTTCGGCTAAAAGTGCCTCACTACAGTGTTTCAATCTCTGCCAGGCAGAGACCTACAAACCAAAGGAATACAGTTGTACTCCTCAGAAGAGGTGGACTTCACTGGTAAACTCACAGAGTTGCAGCACCTTTCTCTGTGGAGTACTTCACATTCATGAAACTGACCGCTTTCGCTTTAAACGACTAAGCGGCGAGAGAAGCTGTTTCCTGGGGTAAACTGCACTTTAAACTTCAGAAGCCCTCTGCAAAGTGCGTTTGGGTTGTAACGTCAAACTGAACCTATCCCCAAGTTTACAGAGTTCTGGAAGCTTGTGTGCACTCAGAGATGATAGGCACTCTCTTTGGCCTGAAGGGCTTCTGTGGTAAAAGTGCCTCACAACAGTCTTTCAATCTCTGCCAGGAAGAGACCTACAAACTAAAAGGAATACAGTTGTACTCCACAGAAGAGGTGGACTTCACTGGTAAACTCACAGAGTTGCGGCAACTTTCTCTGTGGAGTACTTCACATTCATGAAACTGACCGCTTTCGCTTTAAACGACTAAGCGGCGATAGAAGCTGTTTCATTGGGAAAACTGCACATTAAACCTCAGGAGCCCTCTGCAAAGGGCGTTCGTGTTCCAATGTCAAACTGAACCTCTCCCCTAGTATACAGAGTTCTGGAGGCTTGTGTGCACTCAGAGCTGCTTGGCACTCTCTTAGGCCTGAAGGGCTTCTGTGCTAAAAGTGCCTCACAACAGTGTTTCAATCTCTGCCACTCAGAGCCCTACAAAGAAAAAGGAATACAGTTGTACTCCACAGAAGAGGTGGACTTCATTTTTAAACTCACAGAGTTGCGGCACCTTTCTCTGTGGAGTACTTCACATTCATGAAACTGACCGCTTTCGCTTTAAACGGCTAAGTGGCGGGAGAAGCTGTTTCCCGGGGAAAACTACACTTTAAACCGCAGAAGCCCTCTGCAAAGGGCGTTTGTGTTCCAATGTCAAACTGAACCTCTCCCCTAGTATACAGAGTTCTGGAGGCTTGTGTGCACTCAGAGCTGCTAGGCACTCTCTTTGGCCTGAAGGCCTTCTCTGCTAAAAGTGCCTCACAACAGTGTTTCTATCTCTGCCAGTCAGAGACCTACAAACTAAAAGGAATACAGTTGTACTCCACAGAAGAGGTGGACTTCACTGGTAAACTCACAGAGTTGCGGCACCTTTCTCTGTGGAGTACTTCACCTTCATGAAACTGACCGCTTTCGCTTTAAACGGCTAAGTGGCGGGAGAAGCTGTTTACTGGGGACAACTGCACTTTAAACCGCTGAAGCCCTCTGCAACGTGCGATTGGGTTCTAACGTCATACAGAACCTATCCCCAAGTTTACAGAGTTCTGGAAGCTTGTGTGCACTCAGAGCTGATAGGCACTCTCTTTGGCCTGAAGGGCTTCTCTGCTAAAAGTGCCTCACAACAGTGTTTCAATCTCTGCCAGGCGGAGACCTACAAACTAAAAGGAATACAGTTGTACTCCACAGAAGAGGTGGACTTCACTGGTAAACTCACAGAGTTGCGGCACCTTTCTCTGTGGAGTACTTCACATTCATGAAACTGACCGCTTTCGCTTTGAACGGCTGAGTGGCGGGAGAATCTGTTTCCCCGGAAAAAGTGCACTTTAATCCGCAGAAGCCCTCTGCAAAGTGTGTTTGGGTTGTAACGTCAAACTGAACCTATCCCCAAGTTTACAGAGTTCTGAAGGGTTGTGTGCACTCAGAGCTGCTAGGCACTCTCTTAGGCCTGAAGAGGTTCTCTGCTAAAAGTGCCTAACAACAGTGTTTCAATCTCTGCCAGGCAGATACCTTCAAACAAAAAGGAATACAGTTGTACTCCACAGAAGAGGTGGACTTCACTGGTAAACTCACAGAGTTGCAGCACCTCTCTCTAGCAGTACTTCACATTCATGAAACTGACCGCTTTCGCTTTAAATGGCTAAGCGGCGATAGAAGCTGTTTCCTTGAGAAAACTGAACATAAACTGAACCTCTCCTCTAGCATACAGAGTTCTGGAGGCTTGTGTGCACTCAGAGCTGCTTGGCACTCTCTTAGGCCTGAAGGGCTTCTCTGCTAAAAGTGCCTCACAACAGTGTTTCAATCTGTGTCAGGCAGAGACCTACAAACAAAAGGAATACATTGCACTCCTCAGAAGAGGTGGACTTCACTGGTAATCTCACAGAGTTCCAGCACATTTCTCTGTGGAGTACTTCACATTCATGAAACTGACCGCTTTGGCTTTAAACGGCTAAGCGGTGAGAGAAGCTGTTTCCTGGGGAAAACTGCACTTTAAACCGCTGAAGCCCTCTGCAAAGTGCGTTTGGGTTGTAAGGTCAAACTGAACCTATCCCCAAGTATACAGAGTTCTGACGGCTTGTGTGCATTAAGAGATGCTATGCACTCTCTTAGGCCTGAAGGGCTTCTCTGCTAAAAGTGCCTCACAACAGTGTTTCAATCTCTGCCAGGCAGAGACCTACAAACTAAAAGGAATACAATTGTACTCCACAGAAGAGGTGGACTTCACTGGTAAACTCACAGAGTTGCTGCACCTTTCTCTGTGAAGTACTTCACATTCATGAAACTGACCGCCTTCACTTTAAACGGCTAAGTGTCGGGAGAAGCTGTTTCCCGGGGAAAACTGCACTTTAAACCGCAGAAGCCATCTGCAAAGTGCGTTTGGGTTGTCACGTCAAAATGAACCTATCCCCAAGTTTACAGAGATCTGAAGGCTTGTGTGCACTCAGAGCTGCTAGGCACTCTCTTAGGCCTGAAGTGCTTCTCTGCTAAAAGTGCCTCACAACAGTGTTTCAATCTATGCCAGGCAGATACCTTCAATCTAAAAGGAATACAGTTGTACTCCACAGAAGAGGTGGACTTCACTGGTAAACTCACAGAGTTG
>NW_022940072.1:0-638 GCF_012274545.1 Fukomys damarensis | reverse complement strand
GTGGCTTTAACACTGGGGCATCTGTACCTCCACTGTCTGTGTTTCCTCACTGCTTCACAAGGATGAGAATAAGCTATATCTAACCTTTACATGTGCTGATGAGACTCAATGAAAACATGAGTGGGAATGAATTTTAAAATTAGCAGGCAGAAGATAACTCCAGGTTCTGGAGTGAAGGCAGTGTGCATACTGACTTGGCTCATAGTCATTGATTAAACGTGTCCAATGGGAAGGAGGGGTGACTGCTAACCCAGCAGCAATGTGAGCACCTTGTGCACTGTTCTAATTACATCTTCCAGAGTATTCTTTTCATCTGGTTTTGAGACAGGAGTTTAGGACATGGCAAAGAGGCGGGGAATGGGGTGTGACCTGTCAACCATGAAATGCTGTCAAATCATGGGTGGGAAGTTTGTGCAGCACAGTTTCCCACAGCCAGGATCTGATATTAAGAGGAGATATAAAAGATGGTAGCCACTGACTTCTGGAAACATTGACTTCATGGATACTGCCATCTTCCTCTTGCAGTGACCTGTCCTGTGCACAAGGCATATCTTCTTTTCTCTTCAGAGCACTTCTTTTTAAGCAACTCTTTTTCTTTTCTACCTTTTCTTTCTTTCTTTTTTTTTTTTTTTTTTTTT
>NW_022940071.1:0-1633 GCF_012274545.1 Fukomys damarensis | reverse complement strand
GTGGCTCTTTGACAACACTTCCTCGGCGGGCTCTATAAGGTTGGAGTAAGTATCAGCCAAGTCGGGTCCTGGAGCCCCAGTGTGTGGCTCACTTCCTGGGTGGTGGCCTGTGCTTCAGACCAGACTTCCTGTCTAGACAGCAGGGAGCAGGGCTGCCCCACGGTAGGTGCCCAGGATGCGCGTGGGCTAGTTTTAGGCCCAAGCTCAAGTATTGGCACTGTCGTTCTTTGAACCTTACCGAGCACAGCCACAGAGACAGGAACGGATAGGGCTCAATGGTGCCAGGTACCCGGGAAGGAGAAGAGTCATTAAACACAGCAGCAGAGTGACTTTCTGATCGGCGGGCTATTTTTTCAGGAGGGTGGTGTTCAACATATGCCCTCTGTGTGTCCTTGTCAGTGTTGGAAGATTGTACCATGCCGCGTCATAGCAGTAGCAGTTGTTTAAGGAGGTGCTATGCTAAATGTTTGTACAGTTTTTTTTCCTCTTTTAAAAATTGTAGCAGGCTGTCAGACAGCATCTCCATTCACACATGAGGAAAGTGGGACTCAGAGGTGGTGATGACTGACTCATCCAGGATTACCCAGCTACACTGGTACCTCAGTTCACGAACTCAGTTCTTTCCACCCTTCTAGTCCCAAACCGAGCTGCACGAGAACTGAATCAAACTTCCCATAAGGTCAACACTGAGCCTAACCATTGAATTTGACTGGGTTCTTGTCCAATTCAGTTTACGACCAGAATGGTTGAAAGACGTAGTTTGTGAACAGAGGTGCTACGATTGTTAAGAGGCAGAGCTGGGATTTAGCCCAGCCTTCACAGAGGCTGGAGGTCAGGACTGCCTTTCCAAGGGCATGGTTCAGGGAAGGCTGGCTTGCTTACTGCGAGGATGTGTGGGTTCCTTTAAATGAGTTCTTGCTGGGGGGCTGAGTGCTGAGGAGCTGGCAGTCACAGCTGATACACATGTGCCCAACCAGCTTTCGTCCAAGCTGACAGTGACATCCAGATCAACAGACTCCATGCCCAGCTCTCTTCCTGGCCTTCCACCACCTGTCAGCCTCCAGAGAATCTGCCCACTGACTGCCCCCAGCCTGGGCTCCCCATTCCCAGCCTTCCTTGGAGTCTTTCCAGGCTCCCAGCTCTAGACTTTACTGCCTGGTGGCTCAGCCCTGTGTAACTCAGGTTTGGTCCTCTAGGCAACTTCAGCTGCAGTGTGACTCCAGTGCCACTCAGCTACTACATTAAAATGTGTCAGCTACGAGCCCCAGGAGCACTTTTGTAGCAGAGCCCACGCTTAGTGTGTGCAAGGCCTGAGGTAGATGGCAGCACCCAACAAATGCTAACCACATCCACTTTTCTCACCCTGCCTGCACCCGACCGTCCTGCCCCCGTCTCAGGTAAAGCTCTGCCAGCTCCCTGCCTACACGACAACTTTACTTCCGGGCCTTGTGCTCCTACCATGTCTCTTGCCATAGTGTCCAGTCGCTTTGTGCGGAGAGCCTTGCAGTTCACAGGTTCGCCTTGCTTTCCCTCCACACCACAACCCATCCTTCAGTAGAACCCACAGCTGTGTTTCTGAGGTTGTCTGGACTCTGTCCGCACCTCTCCACCTCCCCCAAACCTCTGCCTGGGA
>NW_022940070.1:0-280 GCF_012274545.1 Fukomys damarensis | reverse complement strand
TGTACTGAGCATGTAAAACATAGGACTTTGTAACCCTACAAAAAGCAGAATTAAACAAAATAAACTAAAGTGAAACCAAGTGAAATTTGACAGCCAGCTGACAGCCTGATAGCTGACAGCTTGGCAGCTGTGTGTTAGGACAGATAAGAGTTTGCTGTGACATGTGGGGAATTCCCCCCCGAACGTTTGCTGTAACACCTGATTGCTGTTTGAAGTGAGGTAATGCGAGTGTTGAGGAGTTAACTTAGATAGACATATGGATGTATTAGATTAGAGATGA
>NW_022940069.1:0-201 GCF_012274545.1 Fukomys damarensis | reverse complement strand
TTCACAGTTGTATGCTTTGTTTGTGCCTGTCTGGCCAGTGGACTGCTGGAGCTAGACACTGATCAGAGAGTCATAGTTACCAGTGTCCAAGGGGCCCTCGCCACTACCTGGTGACTCAGCCGCTCTTCTGATCCGCTTGTTCTGTGCTCCCAGCACCCACAGCTAATCCTTTAGACTGTCATCATCTCCTCAGATCCCCGT
>NW_022940068.1:0-209 GCF_012274545.1 Fukomys damarensis | reverse complement strand
TCTCTGTGGCGAAGTCACAGCATGGCCAGCGCGTGAAGTGGGTGCTGTGGTTTAGATCTAAAACGCCCCCCGCCCCCAAGCCTCCCGTGCTCAGAAGGGGACTAGGTCGTTAGGGCGCTGTATTCATCAGTGGGCCAGCTTGTTACTGAGTTCATAGCTGACTGTTGTTTGAGGGTGGGGCCTGGTAGAAAGACGCGGATCACAGGGGT
>NW_022940067.1:0-215 GCF_012274545.1 Fukomys damarensis | reverse complement strand
TTTGTTTTATCAAAGATGAGATACTGCTAACTGATCTCAAAAAAAAAATGTAGGTTCAGAGAATGGAGAGTCTTATTGTATGTATTACTTTTTAAAAAAAAAAAACAAAGAAGATACCATTTTGCTTTTCCCTCTCCCTTTGGGAATTGTTGTCATTTCATGAGATTCCATGAACTCCTCTGGTCCCTGCTGTGACACTTCGTAGGTCAGGCTTA
>NW_022940066.1:0-1396 GCF_012274545.1 Fukomys damarensis | reverse complement strand
GGCACTGACCTCTTCAGGGCACTCTGCACCCTGAGTGGTGGTGAGGGCAGTTTCAGGGTAGGGGAAGTAGGGTCTGTCCTGGAGAGGGTGAGGATACTGCCTGCAGCTTCTGGGCTTTAAGACCACCCATAGTTTAAGTCCAGAGCCCTGGGCCCTCTGCTGCATCTTTGGAAGGACTCTTGCCTGCCCTATGTGGGGTGCATGATCTGTTGGGCTGCAGATGCTGTGCGGACTGGACAGTTGCATCCTGGGTGCCACAGCTATGCCAAGAGGCTATAAAGAACTTGCTTGTGGAGCATTTTAAAAACATGAGTCACAGTGAAAAGGGAGTTGATTATATTGTGAGTTGTCATGCTGCTAACAAAGGGTGTGTGAGCTGTGCCCTCCTGGGTTGGGCAAGTTTAAAGCCTCATGGTATTTCCAGAGCAAATCAGAGACCTGCTCACAAGGCCCAGGGAGCAGAAAAGCCAAGACATTTGCTTTTTTTTTTTTTTAATTGAGTTTATTTCATTTTAGGTATACAGTACAGTTACATTCATCATTGGAATCTGGTACCTTTACATGACAGGTCTTGGTTCTCATTTTTTCCCCTTGTCCCTCCCCTGCCTTCACCCAAGACATTTGCTTTAAAACTATGAGAGATGCCTAATGAGTGTGGCTCCTTCAGCAGATCGTACCTACTCTGTTACTGCCGTGTTGCAGGGCTGGGACCAGAGATAGCTTTATTCTAAATGCACATATGTATTTATAATGTAATATATGCAAACAAAATCTAAGTTCATATGTGTGTGGGTTTCATATTTATAGCTTTTTTGTTGGAATGGAAGGCCATGGCTAAATATGCATGTGTGACTTATGTTGTCTTCAGTATACATTTTTATATTTGATCTCTTTAATGCACCTCAAATGCCAGGTTCTTTCTCGACAAACATTGGAGCAGCTCTTCCTGTGCTTCCCCGCATCTTACAGTGTCCTCAGATCCACCTCTCTCAGCTCCAAGCACCAAAACTCTGAATGCAGGCTGTCTGCCAAGCCAGAGGCCCTGTTGGGGGCTTCACCATCCTCCGCATGGGGCCTAGAGTCAAGACTTCATCTGTCTAAAGTCCCATGGAGGGTGAAGCATTAAGCAAAAGCCCCTTCCTCATAGGATCTCTTTAAATAAAACAAGTGACTCATCTGAATGCCAGGGTGATGAGAAAAACCCAGGCCCCTGGAGCAGTTGAGTAAAACTATGTACAGGTCTGAAGTTCATGAGCAGGGCCCATCCTCACAGAGACACAAGAGGCTCCACACACATGGCAGCACTGACCCAAGATGATTGGGGTACAGGGAATATAGTGATATTATGTTGATTCAGTTAATAATACTTACAAGCAATTACTGTTACTAGTTACTG
>NW_022940065.1:0-218 GCF_012274545.1 Fukomys damarensis | reverse complement strand
GTAATGTCTGTCTACAAAGACTTTTTTTCCATTTTTTATTTTTTTGTCTTTTGGTATTGGGGATCAAACTCGGGTCGTTGTACTTGCAAGGCAGGCAGCAGAACCTCTACACTAAATCCCTGGCCCTTGTCTCTATTTTTGCAAATAGAGAGGGGTAGAGGGGTTGAAGAGAGGGCAGGGGAATGGGGATAAAATAAGAACCAAGATAGATTATGTAA
>NW_022940064.1:0-325 GCF_012274545.1 Fukomys damarensis | reverse complement strand
TTTTTTTTTATTAAACTGATGGTAGTATTTTGTTCTATTGTTGTCTTTATATGTAATTAACTTGGTTATTTCTAGGTATACATACTATTATTTATGAGGGCCAGGTGGACTCCTGTATGAATCATATATCTGTATGTCAAGTTTTTGATATTTGTTGCAAAGTTTTCTGTCATTAATTGGTATACAAAATATTTGTCATTCATACTTTGTCCTGATTCTTCATAGATTCCTCTGTCTTATCATATTATTCCTTGAATCATGTAATAATTGTTAAATCAAAGAAGCATGATCCCTTACAGTTTTTTTCTTTTATTGAGTTCATTGG
>NW_022940063.1:0-453 GCF_012274545.1 Fukomys damarensis | reverse complement strand
ATTATTACATGCTCTTGGGAGGAAGAATTTCTCAGTATAATCATGAAATTTATTATTACTTTTGCTCTATCTCTTCTATATTATCGATCC
Organism: Fukomys damarensis; assembly: GCF_012274545.1. Taxonomy (NCBI): domain Eukaryota; kingdom Metazoa; phylum Chordata; class Mammalia; order Rodentia; family Bathyergidae; genus Fukomys; species Fukomys damarensis. Next base: position 363 of record NW_022940063.1, on the reverse strand, counting down.
CGTCATGATTCTTCCTAAAACTATTGTGCTTTATGCCTCATACTTTTATTTTTCAAATAATTTCTGTTTCATATTGATTAAATATTTTAATGTTTATTAGAATTTTTGTTATTTCTGTTCTAATATTAATTATTCAAATAATATATATTATCCAATTCCTGCTTTGTTCTGTTGAGATAGCTGACATTGTGACAGTGTCTCACTATTCTGGTTTGTGAGCTCATACTACTCTGGCTGAATCGTTCCATATTGTACATTAGGGGAGGGAAATCAGAATCTATTTGCATCTACCTTGAATAATTCAAAGAACAAAGCTTGCCCTTTGGTGGGAAACTGCAATACCACAAAAGAGTAACTTTGCAA
>NW_022940062.1:0-202 GCF_012274545.1 Fukomys damarensis | reverse complement strand
GAAAGGCCAAGAATAAAAGGCATTGCCCTGAATGGTGAGTATGGGTCACAAGGCTTGGCCTTCTAGGCTGGCTGCTTGCAGCAGGGGTGGGGACAGCACAAGAGAGAGGGATCTGGAGGTTTGAGACCAATTGTTCCCGAATTTGCAGTTTTGGTTGAGCCAAGTCACGTATTCTGGAGACCTTCTGTTCCTGGAACAGCTA
>NW_022940061.1:0-239 GCF_012274545.1 Fukomys damarensis | reverse complement strand
TAAGAGGAAATAAATTAGTCATTCTGAATCAGTCTGAAATATCCCAAATATTAGCAATGGTACACAAGGTAACCATTATTATTATTTTTTTTTGTACCGGGGATTGAACTCGGCCCCTTGCACGTGTGGGACAGGGGTCTGAACCACTGAGCCAAAACCCCCGCAGTGACCATTAAATTTTGAACGAATGAATGAATGATCATTTTTAAAATCAGGAAGTATCATGCTTTGAGGAGAAA
>NW_022940060.1:0-967 GCF_012274545.1 Fukomys damarensis | reverse complement strand
GCTTATGAGGCAGGCAGTGGAACCACTGAGCTAAATCCTGGGCCCTAAACCTTATGTTTTAAACTAGCCTTCTTGGCACTGCTCCAACAGGGGGAGGGTTAGGACATCACCTCCTTATTACTGGGTGAACATATAAGTCCAGGTTCTCCTTTCAGCTTTCTGTAATGCTTGATTTGGGAAGGAGTTGTGCCCTATTACTGCTGGGTGGGAATGAGTATTCCAGTTCCCCAGGTGGTTTCTCCTGATGCTGGCCTATTTCTTACTTGGCCTCTTGGATACCATCCCAGCAGAAGGTAATGCAGTGCCTCAAGATGTACTCATGAGAGTAGAAGTCTAGGGTTCTAATAGGTTGGGATAGGTGAGGCTACATTTTTTTCCTGTGTGGCTTTGTTGGTTTTGTTTTGTTTTTGAGACAGAGTGTTGCTATGTAGTTCAGGTTGGCTTTCAACTCACTGTGTAGCCCAGGTTGGCCTCAACCTCATGGCAATCCTCCTGCCTCAGCCTCCCGAGTGCTGGAATTACAGGTGTGTGCCACCACACCCAGCTATGTAGGGCTTGGTTGGAATAAAGTAGTTTTTGTTTAATAATTGTCTATCTGCTAAGCTGCTCCTTTTCTGGTCATTGGAGGGAGCAACCTTTTGGGGGAGGGGCTATTTTGTTTGTACTCATTAGCATTTTTAGATTGCTGGATTTTTTCAACTCCAGGTCTAGGATATCCAAGGCACAAAGAAGACCTGATGAACTTGCATTTGTGTTGTTCCTTATGTCCCAGACTCCATAATCTGTCTACCCTCTTTTCTATACCTTTCAGAGTCTTCTTATGTTTCTTTTATATAAAAGTCCAAAAATTTTAGTTGGTCTTAGCAGGAAAGATAGGGAAATGTATGTGTACTCCATCTTCCCAGAAAACATACTCTCATCTCACGTTCTGAGATTAGAATAAAATTTATAACAACAACAACAAAAA
>NW_022940059.1:0-709 GCF_012274545.1 Fukomys damarensis | reverse complement strand
AAAAGTTTTGCTTCACAAATATTTATAAGAAAGTTAAAAGAAAAAACAGGTAAGAAAACACTTACAAACCCTTTTATAATGAAAATTTAATCTTTAATGTATAAACACTAGAAATAGAAAAAAAATCAACAAAACTAAAAAGAGAAAAGGTAAATAACAGGCATATGTGATTCATAGGAAAATAAGTGACTTCTTAAGCAGAAGAAAGATAACTAACTTATAAATAAGAGAACTGCAAATTAAAACTGTACTGAAGTATCATTCTTAAAGTATCCATTTGGCAAAATCTCTGAAGTTTGAATGCATGCTCTTTTGCCAAGCTGTTGGGCAAACAGTGCCAATGTGAATTTAAAACACTACAATAATCTGGAGGGTCATTTGACAATATCAGACTTACTGATGCATGCACCTTTTGATCCACCAATCTTCCCTGGGATTTTGGGGTGTAGCACACCTCCTCATGGGTCACAGTTTGTTCCTCACCCTTGTAGACCTGTTGGGACTTGAGTTGGATTATATGTCCAGAGGCAACAAGAGGGATGGAGGAAGGTCACAGCAGGATCGGCTAATGTCTTATAAGGAAATTATTTGAAGTAATTTGCTTCTGGTTCTGCAGAGAGGAAGTGTTCAGCATCAGACGAGGAACAACTGCCTCTCCTGGCAAAGAAGATCTGGCAGAATTTAGAGTTCACATTTCTAGCTCTATTGG
>NW_022940058.1:0-253 GCF_012274545.1 Fukomys damarensis | reverse complement strand
GGGAGGGAATAGAGGGAGTCTGGCGTTGTTCTCTCGACTACTAGTGTAGAGTTCGGGGACAGAATTTTCCTGTGGCATAAGAAGGCCGCTGCCGCTGGTAGCACTTAGTTTGGGGAAGGTGTGTGGGCTCCGTGTACACCCGGGGCTCGCTGGTGTCTTGTCACCTCCGAGCCTGGGGTCCCTTGGCTTAGTTGAGAACTGTTGGATGAGAAATCTTGGGTGAGTTGGGTGGTAGTGCCAGTATTCTGAAGGT
>NW_022940057.1:0-291 GCF_012274545.1 Fukomys damarensis | reverse complement strand
TGTAAGACAAACAAGGTATCGGACACCCTGTCCATATCTTCATTAAGCTCTTGGGAGAGAGCTCAATAAAAATGGATAGAGGTGGACATACCTGCCATCCCTATTCCTAGACCTGTCAGGATTCCTGCGCCTATTAGAACCAGGGCTAGGAGTGGTGCTGCCCTCTTTGATCATCTCTCTTCAGAATTAGGTCTTTTGGATTGGGCAACCAATGCAGGAAAGGTGTCATCAGGATATAATTTTAGTGGTGGAGATAGAAAGGCAACATAGCATGGGACCTCAGAGGAGGAG
>NW_022940056.1:0-209 GCF_012274545.1 Fukomys damarensis | reverse complement strand
AGGTGTGCTCCCCCGGCCTGGGATATGTAGTGAAATCTCTGTACGCACTTTTGCAAACTTGTTTGAAGGTTTGGGTCCCTGTTGAATGGATGAAAAATAGGACTGTGCTACTCGTTGCAGCCTTCAGTGTCACGAAGGGGTTGGTTTGACCTGGCAGGGTCATTGAGCTTTATTGAAGCTTCATCTTTTTAGAAGGCCCTTCTGCAGAT
>NW_022940055.1:0-281 GCF_012274545.1 Fukomys damarensis | reverse complement strand
TGAGGCTTAGAGAGTGAAGAACAGATTATAAACTGCCAGAGGACAGAGACAAAATCTAAGACATCGTCAATATTGTTACACAGTTTCCAGGACTGTGGACCCTACTGTCAAAACCGTGTGTGACAAGAGGCCAGAGGGTTTTTAAGATTAGGCACATATGGGAAAAACACTCAAGTATCTGTCAGAGCCCCTTGCAGCTGGAATGAACAACTACACAAGCCAGGCTCTAGATCTCAGCTTCTATATTTCAAATGGACAGTGTGTATGTTCTCTTTCAAAAG
>NW_022940054.1:0-216 GCF_012274545.1 Fukomys damarensis | reverse complement strand
ATTCTCCTGCCTCCGTTGTATTGTGTCGCAGTGTTTAAAAAGTAAATAGCTAAATAAATAAATAAGTAAATAGCATTATTCCGGTTTTTTTATGCCTATAACCCTCCTCCTGAGGGAACATTCTCTCGCTAACAGACTCTTGACTATAATAAGAGGAAGCCACACAGAGGGCAAAGGCTTGCTTTATTTCCACCTAAAAAAGTATTATCTTGCCTG
>NW_022940053.1:0-795 GCF_012274545.1 Fukomys damarensis | reverse complement strand
GCGTTTTTCCATGCCAACGATCCTTAAAACATCCACAAGGTGGGGCCGACGATCAGGGCAAGAACACAGTTGGTCTACAAGTCCTCAGAAGAGTGCGTGCTGCCTAGCTGGCCAAGTGATGGCATTTGGACGGCATGGCTGACCACACCTTGAGCAGTCCACTTACGTGAAACGAGGCAGGGCAGGTTCAGCCTGGACCTAAAGATGGACTGAAGGTCAGGACCATGCCGCACAGTAGAAGTGAGGTCTCACAGTGCTCTTAGCAGGTTCTCAGTGATGTATGCGAGTCAAAAGAGGGGGAATTCAGGCTCACTCCAAGACTCTCTCCTGGATCTTGGTGTGCTATTTGCTATCTCTGGCGAGGTGGGTGGACAGCATGGCGAGGCTCTGCTCATTTGGCCAACAGGTGTAATCTGAAGGGACGGCAGGCTGAAGAACTCATGAACCACCCCATTGCAGGTGGTTAGCCTCAAGCTGGGGTTCGTTTGAGCCCATGGCAGCATCAGTCACACCCAAAAGGTCAGCAGGAGGCGACCATGGATGTCCTGCGGCTCATCTCTCGGCTGGCTGGCTAGAGACTGTTGTGCTTCACAAAAAATGGTCTGAGCGAGGGCTCCTTGAGCTCCTGAACCATGCTAGGGCTTTTGAGGGAGGCAGGCAGGGTGAAGGAAGACTGAGATATCAGGAACCCGAGGCTCTCCTGGAGGCCTTTTAGCTGCTGAGTCCCTGGGCGTCTCAATGAATGGCAATACCCTGCTCACTTTTCAACGGGGTTATGTCCCCATCGATGTATTC
>NW_022940052.1:0-513 GCF_012274545.1 Fukomys damarensis | reverse complement strand
TTTTTTTTTAGTATTCAGATTTTGTATACTTTTGTAAAATTTATATTACATATTCTACATTTTGATGCAATAAGAAATCATATTTTCCCTTCATTTCTTGCATTGCTAAAAAGGTGAAATACAATTTATTTTATATAAAAATGTTCTATGACCTTACTGCACTTTACTTATTTGTTCTGGCAGCTTTTTGTAAAGCATGTACTATACACAAGATAAAGTCACCTACAAAATAGTTTATTCTATAAAAAGTACATATATGTAGATAGATATATAGATAGATAGATACTCAAAATGGGATCTTATATAAAATGATGGATAAAAATAGTAGAATTGGCCATTCTTGTAATATTCCCAATTTTAGAGGAAAAGTATTCTGTTTCACCATTAAGTGTGACAACAAATAGAGGTTTTCTAGAGATGTTTTCTATCATATTGAGGAAGACCACTTCTATTCCCAGCTTGCTGGGACTTTTTAATATAGAGACTGAACTTTGTCAGACACTTTCCTATTGA
>NW_022940051.1:0-342 GCF_012274545.1 Fukomys damarensis | reverse complement strand
AAAGGAATTGAAGTTATCTCCTGTATATTATCAGACCATAGTGTGATGAAACTGAAGATCAAGAGCAAAAGAAATCACAAGAATTTCATAAGCACATGGAAATTGAACAACGCACTTCTGAGTAACCAATGGATCACAGAGGAAATTAATGAAGAAATCAGACAGGGCCAGGGATTTAGCTCAGTGGTTCCACCAACTGCCTTGCAAGAGCAAGGTCCCGAGTTTGATCTCTGGTTAAAAAGAAAGAAAGAAAGAAATCAGACAGTTTCTACAATTAAATGACAATGAAAATACAATATATTGGAATCTATAGGACACAATGAAAGCAGTCTTATGAGGGAA
>NW_022940050.1:0-982 GCF_012274545.1 Fukomys damarensis | reverse complement strand
CACACACACACACACGGTTTTTTGACAGAAGGCTTTGATTTCTGTCCGAGGAAACCCTATCTCCACAGGTGGGTAGTTTTACAGAACTGCAAATACAAGCCTCTGGTAATAGGCCTCTGACCCAAACTGAGATGTCTGCAGTCAGATCTTTGAAGATGACCAGAAAGGCCAGCAACATTCCTACTCCTTGATGCCTGGCACCATCGCCAAACCTGTCCTTTTATGGCCCTGGATCTCCAGTCATTCCCCTCTGCCTGATGCCATTAGAATACATTTCTTTCATGCTGCTAAAAATCCTAATTGATAGAATCATCATAGACATTAAAATATATAATTGGAACTCTAAATTTTGCCTCTGATATCCACTAACTCTGTGTTCGTAGTCTTCGTGTTCTCATCTATAAAAATAGTAATAAGCTAGTCTTTAAAATAAATGAAATGATATATGCCAAGTGCCTGGCTCCGTACTTGGTTCAACAGTAAGCTATGAGCTAATACTAATTTCTTCCTTCCAGGTAATACTGCATAGATTTGGCTTTGATATTGCAAATCCATACTTAAAGAGAAAATCCTTGAAATGATTTTAAACTCATGCAAACCAAGTTCAAACGTTATCCAGCTGAGATTCAGTTTGACTCCTGAAAAATCTTAAGTGGAAAAACACAGACAAATTGAACAGATCACGCGTAGCGTCCATATGTGAGGGTACTCTAGGTATGCACAGCTGCAAATGACCCCAGAATACCAGTGGTGTTGAACAACAGACGCTTGCTGCGTGCTCATATTTCCACGGTGAGCCGACTGGGTCTCTGTCCTAGCTCATCCTCACCCGTCTATTACTCGGTGAGACAAAGCAGACCCTAGCGCTGTGGCTCAGGTAGGGTTCAGGAGTCAGGAATCAGGATCCTGGTCCTCAAGATGACAGTGTTAAGAGGTGCTGGGACTTTAAGAGGCGGGGCCTAGGCGGAGCCTCTCCCCCCCC
>NW_022940049.1:0-1868 GCF_012274545.1 Fukomys damarensis | reverse complement strand
TTTGACCTTCATCTGCTTCCCAGCCCACAGCCACTCAAGTTCCTGGAATAGCTGCTCCCAGCAGTTTGACTGAAGGGAACAATGCCTTCTCTGCAAGGACACGGCACACCCACCCCACTGCCAGGTCATAGTGCACCGGCAGCAGAACATTAGCCATTACTATGGCCATGTATTCAGCTATTCTTGCTCCTCCAATCTCATGCCTCCCTCCACCTCACCCCACCTCAGCCCATCCCACTAATCCTATTCATAAAGACCCAGCTCAATAAACTTGACTCAGACTATCCTTTGGAGATACTCCAGGAGGTCCTGCCCAGAACCTCAAATTCAGGCTGGCTAGTTCTTTTCCTGGGTCACAGCCATTTACTTAACAAAGACAAACAGTAAGAGTTCAGAGAGTTTAGATAAAAATAAATAGTTAAACTTTGATTAGTTCAGCATGTACATTTAAGTTCTAGATTCCTAAATGAAAAGCATTGGTATTACTTCCTTTTTGTTCACAACTCTCACGAACTACAGACCCTCCAGAACCTTTACTTGTATAGAACTTGCCAGGCTGGAAATAGAAGAGTAAGAAAGTGGCTGCTGATACAGGGATTCGTCCTACTGGGTTAGGACCATGAACCAGTTTACAGAGTATTTTTAATATCTTATTGAATCAAATGTAACAATTGCCATTTCTGCCCAAAACATAACAAGTAAGAGTCTTAAGTTATATGGGGGATGGTGCCAAGTTAAAGATGAGAAAGAATATAAAATATGGAATGATATCGAAGATAATATGATAGCTCTTTCTATGAAGATTTGGAAAAATAGATGTCCATTAAATACATGAAAATGTTTAACTTTATAGAACAATAAAATAAGGACAATAACAAAGAGAAATTTTTAGCATTCAAATTTGCAAAAATTAAAAAGATACTAGTATCTGGCTAGCTAGAGTATAGAGAAAGGACCCTCTAAAATTCAGTTCGTTGTATAGAATTCGTTACTTCATTTCTTAAGAATAGGTTGTCATATAAATCCAAGACCTTAAATACCTTTGTATTCTAGTTCAATACTATTACGTTTAGAAATTTATTTTAAGGAAATTCAGATTTAAAATTGAATTACATGCAAAAGGTTTATCGTGATATTTTTATAATAGCAAACATTTTTAAAAATCTAAATGTCCAGTAATTAAAGAATAGCTTCATGAATATATAATAATATGATAGAACACTATACTTCACTTAAGAGTTATTTAAAAAGAATACTTAGTGCTATTAAAAGATCCAGTGAACTAATGACACATGAAAAAGATAAATTAACTACATATAGCACATGTCATGAATTGTTTTCTTGTGATGTGCATAATGCTTTTAAAAATTTGTCCTTCAGGGACCTTGATGCTCTGACTTTCTACAGAACATCATACTGGTTTGCTATTGTTGATATTGTGCTGATTGAATCTGATAAACCAGAAGTAGCAAGTAATACAAGTGCCCTAGGAAGATACAGGATGCCAGTGGGAGGTGGTAAACCATACAGAAAATTAGACTGTTGTACTGCACTTTTAAGGTGGTCTTGGTAAGCCAGATCATCCCCCTTGTGATAAACATCAATATTTTGCCTCTCGTATTCCTACTTGTAGAAGGTAGAGGCAGCAATGTCACTTAGTAGATGACTTGGAGATCTGCTTCTTTTGAGTGGAGCCCACCCAAGGGATATATATTCTCTAGGTCTGTGCCCTACTGCTCTGTCCAAACGGTCTGGCAGACCTAGTAGTGCTACAGGATTTATGCAGCCCAGAATCCTAGATAGAGTTCTGCAGTGAGGCACTGCCTTCTGCAGCACAGAATTGCTGAACAGAAGCTTCCACGAGCTAG
>NW_022940048.1:0-245 GCF_012274545.1 Fukomys damarensis | reverse complement strand
TCTTCTCCTGGGAGAAGGGAGCCAGAAGGACTTGCTTTTAAACAAGACAGAAAAATCTAGACATGACCAACTTATGTTCCATGAATTCTTCCTTGGGTCATTTTTCTTCCCCTCTGAGAAGCTGTACAAACACAGCCGGCTCTTTCTGTGGCCCAGGAGGCAGAGATACCAGTGTGAAGTTACACAGAGCTGGGTGAGACCCTGGCTGTCTCTACCAGTCTCAGGGCTCCAGGCTTGTGCCTTGG
>NW_022940047.1:0-263 GCF_012274545.1 Fukomys damarensis | reverse complement strand
AAGAAGAGACCATCCAGAGGCAGCCATTTGGCAGTGAGCAAGCCCAGACATCACCCACCTCACCTTCTGCTTCTATAGTCATCAATATGTGACCTGGTGTTTTAACACGGTAGCCTAGGGCAGCTATTAGAGAAAAGAAAATCCCAGTGTTGAATGGCTCCTGTTTTGCTAAGCATCTGTCCCAGCACCAGTTCTGATTAGAAGAAGCTGGTCTCAATCACCAAGAGGCATCGGCTACTACCATCTCACTCACTACACAACCT
>NW_022940046.1:0-229 GCF_012274545.1 Fukomys damarensis | reverse complement strand
ACAGAGTTGAACCACATTTCTCTGTGGAGTACTTCACATTCATCTATTTGACCGTTTTCGATTTAAACGGCTAAGCAGCGAGAGAAACTGTTTCCCGGGGAAAACGGCACTTGAAACCGGAGAATCCCTCTGCAAAGTGAATTTGTGTTCTAATGTCAAACTGAACATGTCCCCAAGTATACAGAGTACTGGAGGCTTGGTTGCACTCAGAGCTGCTAGGCACTCTCTT
>NW_022940045.1:0-205 GCF_012274545.1 Fukomys damarensis | reverse complement strand
ATGAACTCACTTTTTTATATTTAACGAATTTTAACTTTCCTACAAAACAAAGTTCCAAAGTGTCGAACAACTGAAAGTGAAATCTCTTCACAGCATTTGACTCCTTAATGATGACTGATCAAGCAGTTATCTAAACACATAAGGCATCCCTGGTTTACATAGAAGAGGTCAACTTAAATTGGCAATTTTCTTTTTCATCTATCAA
>NW_022940044.1:0-4691 GCF_012274545.1 Fukomys damarensis | reverse complement strand
TTCATCATTGGGATCTTGTACCTTTACATGACAGGTCTTGGTTCTCATTTTTTCCCCTTGCTCACTGTTACTTTCAATAGGGGTGAAATAACGGAATTGTGGTTATGTAAGAAAATTTTTTTTGTGATGCACATTTAACTATGTAGGAGTAAAATAGCACAATATCTGAATTTTTCTTTAAAATGCTTTAAAAACTGATCAAGCAAATCTGACAAAATCTTGCTCACTGCTGAATCTGGGTATATGGGAGTTCTCTGTTTTCCTTTTGAGTAGTTTGAAATCTTCATATAACATTTTAAGTGATTAGAAACATCTCTGCTCAAAATCCGCGTAAGTACAAAAGTAACCTTCTGGTGCCTGCCTCTCCCCCTGCCAGGCCCAGCTGCACCTTGGCTGTGACCGAAAACCAGAGCTCTGCCCTTCCACCCACCCCTCTCTTCCCTAGTGTCCATATGGCTTGTCCTTTCATTTCCTGCAGGTCTCTGCCCCAGATCTCAACACCAGTGATGGGCTTCTGGACCCTTTATTCCAAAATCGGCTCGTTGGCCTTTGAGAAAACAGCAGAAGCAGGAAGAGCACTCTAGGAGAGCAGTGGTGAACGTATGGCACTCACAGCGGCCAGCAAGCAGAGCCCTGAGCTGAGTCTCCCCAGCAGCTGAGCTCGGATAACGGTTGTTCTTTTCTAAACTAAGAAGACCTCATGTTCATGTTTAATTGAAATGCTGGCACTTTGCAATAAATAAGTGGGTCTTCGGTTACAGTTTGGGCACTCGGTCTCTAGAATGTTCCCCATCCCTGCTCTGGGAAGTCACTCAGACCGCCTGTCTTCCTCCCCTGAAGTAGTTAAGGCTCATTAACATCTATATCAGCAAGGCATGGTGACCCAAGCCTGTAATCGAGCTACTTGGCAGGCTGAGGCAGGAGTGTGGTGGGTTTGAGGCCATCCCAGGAAGCTCAATGAGTCCCTGTCTCAAAATTTAAAAAGAAAAAAACAAAACAAAAACAAAAAACAAACAGTTAAAGGATGTAGCTCAGTGGTAGAGCATCCCAAAACAAAAGCTACCCCAACATATCCTGACCTCTGAAGTCAAGGGATACACAGAAGAATAGGCTAAAACAGGACTAAGCTCCCCCAGTTTATTACTTTTTTTTTTTTTCCTGAGAGAGGGTCTCACTGTGTAGTTCAGCCTGGCTTGAACTCACTTATATTGTTTTGTTCTGTCTTGGGTACCAGGGATCAAACTCAGGACCTTGCACTTGCAAGGCAGGCGGTAGAACCACTGAGCTCAATACCCAGCCCTTGGCCTCGAACTTGCAGTGATCCTCCTGCCTTGGCCTTCCCCGTGCTGGGATTACAGATGTGCACCACCATGCCTGGCTTTACCATTCATCTTTTATTCATTTTTCTGATGCCTGTACATAAGGATAAAAAGTTCTTTGTTTCTTTGGCTCTTGTGTCTCAGAAAACATATTAAATAAATGATGATGTTTTTCTCTTGTAAATATTCTTTGTTTCATGGGTCTAGGCTGTGCATCTAAAATAAATAAGGAAAGATTTCTTTTCTGCCCTAAATCTCTAGGGCCTTCTGTAATCACCTCATATAAAATAACTGTCCTAGGGCCGGGGATTTAGCTCAGTGAAGCTGCCACCTGTCTTGTAAGTGAAAGATCCTAAGTTCGATCCCTGGTTAAAAAAAAAAAAATTCTAAATAACTGTCCTAAAACAGCACGGTGGCACATGCCTATATATAATCCCAGCACTCGGGAGGCTGAGGTAGGAGGATCGCTGTGAGTTCGAGACCAGCCTGGGTTACACACTAAGACTCTATCTAAAAAACAACAAAAAACAAAGAAACTGCCCTCTCCTATTACCTAATATGTCTCCTCAGTCATATTGATAAGACTTAGAATTTAACTTTTTAAAACATCGTTTTCCTCTGCCACTGGAAAACAAGAATAACATAGGTGAATGACTGCCCCCCACCATAGCCCACAGCAGGTCAGTGCCCAGCACAGGACGAGGCCCGTGAACATCCCCGGCAAGCAGGGTCATCGCACGACCTAGGCACTGGAGCCACAAGTCCCTGGCTTGGCTGACCTGGCCCTTCCGCTTGGGCGCTGTGAGTTCCCCAGGGTCCGCTGTGTCATCGCTGATTCTCAGGTAGGGTACTGGAGGCCACAGCAGAGCTACTGATTCTGAAGAGGCGGAGTCGGGGTCCTGATCCTTGGCTCTCTTGGTGTCATCCGCAGCACCACACACTGGAAAAGAAGTGCTGGCTCCACATCAGCCTGGCAAGCTCAAGACTGGACATCCACACAGCCAACAGCACCCGCTCCACACGCCCTACTCACACCTGTCCCTCTGTACCCACCCATAGTCCAGCCCTGTGCGCGGACACGGAGGAAACAGGTCAAAGATAAAAAAAAACCCAAGCACACCGCTCAGCTATCTGGACAGAACTCAGGCCACCCATTCACCCTCAGTCTGTGTGAGCGACACAGGGATGTCTGCAGGGTGGGGCCTGGCCTTCCTGACACTGCAGTGACACCTTCAGAAAGGCAGGGTTTCTGAGCTCTCTCCGGGGAAGGTGAGCCTTACGGTAGAGTGCTTGCTCTGCATGCACAAGGTCCAAGAGTGAGACGCCTGGGGATTGGGTTAACCTGGGTCACCTGGACCCACACTTGAGATGGTGAATCACTGGGTCTGGAATGGTGACCCCCCCCCTAGTTGACTGTAACCCCAGAACTCAGGTGAGGGGATCCCTTCCCATAGTGTCCAGTGGAACTTGTCACCAGACAGGGTCCATGGAGGTTCCCAAAGCAGAGATGAGGAAACTAATCCCATCCCACCCATAGGATAAATTACAGGCTGGCTGATTCCAGACGCAGAAAAGAATTTTCAAGATTCCCCAAGTAGCCTCTGGCAGGCAGCTGTTTGGTTCCCATGCACCCATCTTCCTCGTCAATCTTTGTGAGTCTGGCACTGGATGTGTGTAGCCCCAAGGGAAGAGGGGATGAGGTCTCTCCATCTTCCAGGCACTTGCTCCAGTGGGAAGGGTCTGCTACTGGCCAGACCTAGGAGCCACAAGCCCACCTCTTGGGAGGCAAAGGGGCAGAGGCTATTATGTGAGATAAACAACCCAGTAGAGGTGAACAGTGCTTGAATCTTCACTATATGTCACAGATGATAAATTCTCTTTATGAATGTTTTAGTTGGAGTCTTGCTAAGTTGTGTAGTCTGGCCTTGAACTTGCAATCTTCCTGCTCAGCCTCTCAAGTAGTGTGGATCACAGGCATTCGGGACAGCTTCCAGCTGTCTGTGAATTTTCCATTTGACAGACTTATTTTTTTTGTCTGAGACAGGTTCTCATCTTAGTTCAGTCTTTGAACTTAGTATGTTGTCCAGGCTGGCCTTGAACTTGCAGCGATCCTCCTGCCTCAGCTTCCTGAGTGTGGGGACTTACAAGCATGTGCCAGTACACCTGGCTCTCACTTTTCTTAACATTGCATTTGGGGTAAGGAAATAAGGTTCTGAGAGGTTGAGGCAAGTGCCCAAGGTCGCATAGTAAGGTCAGGGAGTGGCAGAGCTCTTTAGTCCGTCCCACAGAAGAACATCTCCAAGGCCCACTTTGCTATTCTTTGTATAAAAATAACCTTTGAGTGGCTGAGAGTGTGACAAGTGTCTCACATCAGAGCTAGGGTGTCCCACTCCTTTTTAGGCGCAGTCTCAGTGTTAAGCTTCCTCAGAGATGGAGCCCTTGCCCCACTCAGCCGGGGCACTCACTCGGCTTTGCCTGCTCTCCAGGGAGTGCCAGGAATACAACAGCCCGGGGCAGGACTCATCTCAAGGCCTGCAGATGGTCAGGGACCCTGGGGTACCCTGAGGCAAGAGGCAGTGGAAGGCGGGAGTGAGCTCCTTGCTTGGAGCCCATACACTGGTTCTCCCCAGCGGATAGGGGACTGATGGGGTAGCCTGGAGCCACTGGGATATTTCCAGAGGAAGCTGTAGACTCCTGAGAGGAGGCTGCACTGCTAAGAGAAGGCTCCGTTTCTTCACTTGGAGTTAGAATGACATCCCTTGTGGTTATCTTGCTCCTTTCACCCTCACAGCTTCTGGATAAACAAATCTTGGAAGCAAATTAACTACTAGAAAAAACCCAGTTTAGGTTGCATGCAGTTTTTTTGGTACCAGGGATCAAATTCAGGTCCTTGTGCTTGTAAGGCAGATGGCAAAACCACTGAGCTAAATCCCTGGCCCAAGTTACATGCATTTGTAATCCAGTACTCTGGGAGGCTGAGGCAGGAAGATCACAAATTCAAGCTTAGTCTGGGCAATTCACTGACTTAGAAATCCTGTCTCAAAATAAAAAATAGAAAGGACTGTAGAGGTAGCTCAATGCAAAGGCCTTGAGTTCAATCCCCAGTACCCCCAAACCCCCATCTAATTGCCTTCTAAACAAAGTCTTTTGGATGTCCTTGGAGGAAGCAAGGTTGGTACAGCACATATGGCAACCAAAGGCTCCTGGGTGGGAGGAGCCTCCTTGTCCCCATCCTTTCGTTTCCACTCAAACTGGACAGTGTCTCAAGAAGTGGCAGAATGAGCCGGGGATTTAGCTCAGTGGCACCGTGCCTGCCCCAAAAGCACAAGGTTCTGAGTTCAACCCCTGGTACCAAAAAAAAAAAAAAAAAAA
>NW_022940043.1:0-214 GCF_012274545.1 Fukomys damarensis | reverse complement strand
TAAACAGGTTTAAGCAGAGTAGTAATATTATTGGGGGAAAAGGTAAAAAAATAACAAAGAAAAGTATACTACATATTCAAAAAGGAATAACCTTTCTACATTTATGAAATGTTTAGACACATATTTATATGCATATATATAAATTGTAAAGTTTAAATTATCCAAAATTTAAAGATATAATACATCCTATTTTATAAAATATATGAAAAACAAA
>NW_022940042.1:0-219 GCF_012274545.1 Fukomys damarensis | reverse complement strand
AAGGCGTCTCGACATGGGTCCTTAGTTCACAAAAGTACGGCTGTTCAAGACAAAGAAACAAGCAGACCCTGGGGTGCTTCTGGACTATAGATAGGATGCTCAGATCCAGGCGCACCCCCATGAGCCACCAGCTGCACCCCAGAGCCTCTTCTCTGAGGGGGGCTTTCTTGATCAGCCCTTCCCCTGGCATCAACAGAGGAGCAGCTAGAGTCTTCCACA
>NW_022940041.1:0-212 GCF_012274545.1 Fukomys damarensis | reverse complement strand
TCTTCATTCCCTGCTGGGATTACAGGTGTGTGTCACCATGGATGGTTCAAATTTGTTTATTTAATTTTTCAACATTGGGTGGGAGATTTAGCTCAGTGGCACCGCCCCTGCCTCAAAAGAACAAAGTCCTGAGTTTGATCCCTGTTACCAAATAAATAAATAAATAAATATTCAACATATAGCTTGATCACATCTTGTACACATGCACAATG
>NW_022940040.1:0-449 GCF_012274545.1 Fukomys damarensis | reverse complement strand
TTTTTTTTCACCAGACTGATTTAATCTCTACTAATAGTCTTAATTCATAAATTGACATCTCAGTAGTCCTCTCTGTATTTTCCCACTCTTCTATTAATTAATTTTTCTCACTGTATATAAAGCAGAGCCTCTTTGTTACTGTTTGTTTTTTCTCTGAGCACTTATATATAAAATAGGTCTGATCCCAAGGAAAAGGAAAATGAATTAACAAGAAGAGTCAGTATTTTCCATTATTTCTATTCTTTTCAACTATTTTGTATTAGCCTGCTGGCCAGGATAACATTAGAGACTGTGGTGTATTTTGTCAGTGGCGATCGTCAGTTGATATGCAACTGTGCTGGTCACTGACAGTGCTCAGAGGGCATTGTTCAGTGAAGAAGAAAGGATGTGATGGAGAAATCTTTGGGTAGAGAGGCAAGAGAAGTGGCTTTTAGGTCAACTATGTCAAC
>NW_022940039.1:0-365 GCF_012274545.1 Fukomys damarensis | reverse complement strand
AACTCCCCTTAAACCTTTCTCCAATTTGTTGGGAGTTCATTTGAGAATCTATTTTAGTCAGACTACTCCTCCTTCCAGAAAGACTAAGACAACTCACAACTGTTTTGTCTTGCACTAGGAAAAATAGCAACAGTTAGTGATTTGCATTTGTTTTTTTACATGCTAACTCGAATAAAAATGGATTTTGGTCAGCCTTTCTCCCTCATAGGTGTGCATAAGAAATTGATAAGGTGCCTTTACTGTGTAGATTGTGGCTCCTAGGAAGACTTACAAGTTTCAAATACTTAGTGAATTTAAAATGGACTTAAAAGTAGTAGCCTTCTCTTGCTGCTGATAAAAGTTGCCTAAATGACTGGATAGACAAT
>NW_022940038.1:0-222 GCF_012274545.1 Fukomys damarensis | reverse complement strand
AGGTACCCTGAACTTCTTTCTGAACTATCACATCATTGATTTGCTTTGGCAAAGACAAAATTCGAAAAGCAAATAAGTATCATAGCTTCTCTTCTCCGGAGCCCATTTGTGTAATAGGATTTTGCTCCTCCTCCAAAGCGCCAATATAACTG
The DNA here is from genome assembly GCF_012274545.1 of Fukomys damarensis. Classification (NCBI taxonomy): domain Eukaryota; kingdom Metazoa; phylum Chordata; class Mammalia; order Rodentia; family Bathyergidae; genus Fukomys; species Fukomys damarensis. The sequence goes on along the minus strand of NW_022940038.1, from coordinate 70 downwards.
GGCAGCTCTCTTCCGAAAAACAAACAAATATACTTTTAAAAGTAAAACAAGTGTTCACATCATCACCAAT
>NW_022940037.1:0-232 GCF_012274545.1 Fukomys damarensis | reverse complement strand
ACTTTTGCATGGATTTTTTGTAAGCTTTTTAGTATTGTCATTATCTCTCTTCTTTTTATCTTTATTTTGTTTCATAGATCTCTTTTTATCTTTCAAATGGAACCAAACATTTCTTCATAGAAAGTCTTTCCATATCAAAAGTGTGTCTCTGTAGCCCTTTAAATATCTGTCTCCATTTCACTTACTATAAAATGTCTATTAGCCAGGCGTGGTGGCACCTGCCTATAATCCC
>NW_022940036.1:0-494 GCF_012274545.1 Fukomys damarensis | reverse complement strand
CTCTCTTGTTCGAGCTTTGGGTTTTTCTTGCTCTTGTTTTTCTAGGAGTCTGAGTTTCATTGTGAAGTTGTTTATTTGAGCCCTCTTTGTTTTCCTAGTGTGGGCATTCAGTGTTATGAATTTTCCACGTAGAACTGCTTTCATTGTGTGCCAAAGATTCCTGTATGTTGTATTGGCATTCTCATTTATTTGTAAAAACTGTCTAATTTCTTCTTTAATTTCCTCTGTAATCCATTGATTGTTTAGGAGAGTGTTGTTCAGTTTCCATGTGCTTGTGAAGTTTCTATAGTTTCTTGTGCTATTGATCTCCAGTTTGATTGCACTATGATCTGATAATATACAGGGGATGACTTCAATGTTTTTGCATTTATTTAGACCTGTTCTGTGATCCAGTATGTGGTCTATTTTCGAGAATGATCCATGTGCAGCCGAAAGAATGTATATTCTGATTTTTTGGGGTGGAATACTCTATAAACATCTATTAAGTCCATGTG
>NW_022940035.1:0-7499 GCF_012274545.1 Fukomys damarensis | reverse complement strand
CTATCACCTTTAAACCATGTGAATTAAATTACAATTAAGAAGTAGCCCAAAATATGTTTGCAGGGAATAAACTTTCAATATAGCATCTTTATCATTTAGGATGGGGCACAGACAGAGTTAGGATGAGGAGTAGATAGGCAAAAAATTGGAGAAGGTTTCAATTGTAGCCAGAGGACATAGAATGACCTTACCATCTTTACAAAACTATTAAATTCAAAAGGCAAGAATAAGGACAAGAATATATCCCTTCAACAGCAATAGAAGCTCACTTTCCCTTGAAACTACTGAACCATGGCTGAGGTAAAAGGACAGGAGAAAAGAAAATAAAGAAAAAAGAAAAATGGTAAAAGGAGAAATCTGAGATAGGGGAGGAGCAGGATCAGAAAGAGGAACAGAAAGAGAGAGGGATAATATGGTGGAGCAAGAGACTGAGTTGGACAAAGAGGACAGAAAAAAGAATGAATTTGCAGAGTGGAATGAGGAAAAGAAATAAAAAATGACTTTGAAGGGCCTCTTTCAGACTGTATTTCCATTGTCATAAAATACAACCTGTGAAGCCAGGTGCAGAACCAAGTCCCCTGATCTCAACTAGCCAATGACAGACCCCCACGACTCAGACTGACATGATGCTGCAAGGGCCAGATTGAGTTCCTCGCTCTCCTACAGCATTGAACTCCACACAGTTCTACTACAGGTGCGCCCAAACCCTTTCTTTGAATAAAGTTCTTTGGGAACTCAGAAAAATGCCTTTTATGACCACCTATGCCTCTGCAGAGTGGGTCCAACGACTGGCACAATCAGGAGGTATGAGAGCCAGGGTGGTGTGGGGTTGGGTGTTTCACACTCTCCCACACAGCTACCTTCCTTGCTGGAGCAGATGCTGGTGCAGGCAGGGGCTACCTGTTCCCAACGAATGCATTCAAGTATGCTGGAGGGAAAGCAGATCTCAGAGAGGCCTTCCCGAATCTCACCTCCTTTGCTGGAGCTGGTGGTAGTGCAGGCAGGGGAGAAAAAACAGATAATCTTAATTTTCTTTTTTTTTTATGAAACTCTTAATTTCTAAATCACTAACTCACTTGCCTCATACTTTCAGTTATTAAGCCCTTCTATTGATGTATTTAAAAGTCATAATTCTTTTTTATGTAGTGGTTGTTCTTCCTTGTAGAAATGTACCATAGCTTTATAGATTTAACCCCCACCTAATTTTCCAAGTATATATAATTTTTGTATAAAATGTTTGTTTCTCATTTGATCGATTATGCCATCACTTCATCTGAGTTCCTTTTTCCCACACTGTTATTTTTTCTCAATTATTTGATAATTCTTTCTTTGACATGAAGCACCTTAGGACCTTGCTCTTTGGCACTTTGCAATGCCATAGATAACTGGCACAGATTTCTACCATTTTCTATATATCTGTTTCTACAATGGTCTTCTCTCCCTCTACTTTGGGCTAAAGCAACAGACAGGATGAGGATACTAATAATTTCCCACTAAGGTACATGGATGTATGGGAATACAGTCACTAGACAGGCCAGTGTCCTCCTCTAAGAACATTCCTTCTTCTCTCTTTTTCTTTTGTGACCACCTGAAGGCTCAGGGTTAAGGCAGATCCCATTCCACTCCCCGTTTTGTTTGTTTGCACCAAGGCAAACACTTTGCAGGTCACTCTGTCAACATGAGAAGAGGAAAGGAACTGACTGTTCCAGTCATACTCCTTTGTTATTTGCCTGTGTGATTACCCACTTGGTCAGTTGTTCTCCCTGATTATATTGATTCCTGGCTTCAACCCTGCCCTGAGATCCTTGGGGAAGACTGAGCCTCCTTCCTGCAGTAACCCTAACCGTCTCCTGCTTTTATTTCTGCCTGAATTTCCCCATTATCTAGTTCCAAAAGCTTTCTTCTTTTTTTTTTTGAACTATTTAACTGAAAAGTATTTGGTGTTCACTGTTCACTCATTTGCTTGTTCACAAATACTCATTGAGTTCCTTTTTTTTTTAATCCTGGAGATACAGCAGTGAACTTTTCTAGATTGAAGGAGACGAAAGACACATGAAGACCAAATGTCATACATGATCCTAGAGGCAATCTTGGAAAGAAGGTCAAGGCTGAAAAAAGAATTTTTTATGACTATTGTTTTGTTGCCTGTATGTCTTTCTGTAAGAGATATTATTGGAACAAATGACATAATTTGAATGTTAATTCAGTGGTAGTATTTTATCAGTGTTCCCTTCTTGATTTTAATGGGCATACTTTAGGTACTTAGAAAAATGTCCTTATTTTAGGAAATACACACTATAGCAGTAGTGGAGCCCCATGTGTCAATTGGCTAAAATTAATAATAATGTGACAAAATGATAAGGTAACTGTGAAAAACTATTAGCAATCAAGCAGTCTGGTTTATACAGTTTATAGAAGCTCTTGGTTTGTATAACTTTTCTTGGAATTTTAAAGTATTTCAAAATAAAGATAAAAAGTTGAGGACTGGGGAGCCAGCTGAGTGGTATTCTACCTGCCTTGTAAGAAGAAGGTCCTGAGTTTGATCTGTGGTTCAAAAAAAAAAAAAAAAGATTCTTTTTAAAATATATTATATTGCAAAAAAGGATCAAGATTTCATCTTTCCTGCTCGTAAAGCTTATAGAGAAGAGAGCTCATATCTACATAAAAGAACCTTTCTACTACCACACCCAGAATTAGTCAGGTACCCATTTACTCACAGATACGGTAGTGTTGGGCCACCATGAGCCTTCTCACACAGAATAATAGCAGACCCAGGGACTGCTGGGACAGGATGTGTCCCAAAGAAAGAACAAAGAAGGGGTAGCAATCTTATTCATAGACAAAGTACATTTCAAAGAAAAACATATTAAGAGAGACAAAAAAGGCCACTACATCCTTATAAAGGGAACAATTCTAGAGGAAGAGATGACAATCATAAATATATATACACCAAATCTTGATACCCCCAGCTATGTAAAATAATTATTAAGAAGCATGAAAAACTAAGCACTAATACAATTGTAGTGGTGGACCTAAATATCCCACTCTTCCAAATAGACAAATCATCTAAGCAAAAAATTAACAAGGAAATACTAGAACTGATCCAAGCTTTTGAATGCATAGACTTGTCTATACAGTGTTCCACCCCACAAAATCAGAATATACATTCTTTTCAGGTAAACATGGGTCATTCTCCAAGGTAGACCACATACTAGCTCACAGCAAAGGTTTGAATAAATATAAAGGAATCAAAGTTGTCCCCTTCATATGATCAGATCATAGTGCAATCAAGCTGGAAATCAATAGCATAAGAAACCACAGGAACTTCACAAGAATATGGAAATTGAGCAGCACTCTCCTGAGCAATCAATGGATCACAGAGGAAGTAAGGGAAGAAATTAGACAGTTTTTATAAATAAATGAAAATGCCAATACAGGAATCTATGGGACACAATGAAAGCAGTTCTACATGGAAAATAATAACACTGAATGCCCATACTAGGAAAACGGAGTGAGCTCAAATAAACAACCTAATGATGAATCTTAGACTCCTAGAAAAAGAAGAGCAAGAAAAACCCAAAGCTTGAACAAAAGAGGAAATTATAAATATTAGACAGAAATCAATGCAATGGAAACTAAGAAAATGATACAAAAAATAAATGAATTGAAGAGTTGGTTTTCTGAAAGAATAAAGACTATTGATAAACCCTTAGCTAACTTTATGAAAAAAAGTAAAGAAAAGGCTCAGATCCATGCAATTAAGAATGAAGAAAGTGAAGTCACAACAGTTCCAACAGAAATCCACAGGATAGTCAATACTTAACTTGAGAACCTGTACTCTAATAAAATGGGTGACACAGAAGTAATGGACAGATTTCTAGATATGTATGATATAACAATGTTGAACAAAGATGATAAAAACATTTTGAATGCCCCAATTACAATCAGTGAAATTGAAAATGTAATAAAAATTTACCAACAAAGAAGAGTCCAGGTCCTGATGGATTCACTGCTGAATTTTACAAGACATTTAGAGAAGAACTACTACCATTGCTCTTCAAACTTTTCATTGAAATTGAAAGGGAATTTGGAATACTTCCAAATTTATTCCTGGATGCAAGTATCACTTTGATTCCCAAACCAGGGAAACATGCAACTAAAAAAGAGAACTACAGGCCAATCTCCTTAATGAATATAGATGCAAAAATCCTTAATAAGGTACTAGCAAACAGAATATGGAGGATCATTAAGATCATACATCCTGACCAAGTCCGGATTTATTCCAGGGATGCAAGGATGGTTCAACATATGTAAATCAATAAATGTAATACACTATATTAAAAAAGTCAAGGACAAAAACCATATGATCCTCTCAATAGATGCAGAAAAAGCATTTGACAAAATTCAACACCCACTCATGGAAAACAAAACCCTGCAAAAATGGAACAGATTGTTTATATCTCATCTTAATAAAAGCCATCTATGAAAATCCAACAGTCAACATCATATTAAATGGCCAAAAACTGAAACTTTCACATTAAAATCAGGAACAAGACCAGGATGCCCACTATCACCGTCCTCTTCAATATAGTTCTGGAAACATTATCCAGAGCAATTAGAGAAGAAGAAGAATTTAAAGCAATAAATATAGGAAAGGAAGAAGTTAAACTGTCATTACTTGATGACAATATGATACTCTACATTGAAGACCCAAAAACTCCAAAAAAGACTTCTAGACTTAATTGACACTTTTAGCAGAGTAACTGGATATGAGGTCAATGACCCAAAATCAATTGCTTTCTTGTACACAAATAACAGATTCACTGAGAGAGAAATTAGGGAAACAATTCATTTCACAAAAGCATCAAAAAAAAAAGATATAAGAAGTATCTAGGAATCAATCTAATAAAAGAAGCAAAAGACCTCTACACTGAAAACTACAGTACTCTGTAAAAAGAGATCGAAGAGGATGAAAGAAAATGGAAAGTTATCCCCTGTTCCTGAGTAGGAAGAATCAACATAGTGAAAATGGCCATATTACCAAAATTGCTATACAGATTCAATGCATTGCCAACTGAAATTCCAAAACTATATTTCACAGAACTTGAAAAAAATCTAAAAATTCATTTGGACCATAAGAGACCTAGAATAGGAAAAGACATACTAGGCAACAGACACATGACAACGGGTATAACAATTCCAATGTGAAACTATACCACAAAGCCTCTGATAAAAACAGCATGATACTGGCAAAGAGACAGACCTGGGGATCAGTGGAACAGATTGGAAGACACAAAAGCAACTCCAGATGTGCTCTGCTACATCTTCTTTGACAAAGGAGCTGACCATTCTCACTGGAGGAAAGATAGTCTCTTTAATAAATGGTGTTATAAAAACTGGATTTCAACCTGCCAAGGATTAAAACTGGACTCTTACCTTTCACCATGCACTAAATTAAAATCCAAGTGGATTAAAGATCTAAAAATTAAAACAAAAACACTAATTTTGCTGGAAGATAAGTTAGGGGCAAACTCTTAAAGACATTGGCATAGGAGACGAATTTAAGAACAAATACTCAGTAGCACGGGAACTAGCACAAAGAAGCAACACCTGGGGTCTCATCATATTAAGAAGCTGCTGCACAGCAAAAAAAACCATGAACAGAACTAAAAGGCAACCTACAATGTGGGTAAAAATTTTGCCAGCTGTTCCTCAGACAAAGGACTGTTAATTAGAATATATACAGAACTCAAAACAAAAAGCTCCCTAGATATAAAGACCCAATTCAAAAATGAGCATCTGAAATGAACACACATCTCAGAAAAAGATGTAAAAGCAGCAAGTAAATATATGAAAAAACGTTTCACATCACTGGTCATTTGAGAGATGCAGATGAAAACAACACTGAGATTCTACCTCACCCCACAAAGAATGGCTTCTATCAAGAAATCAAACAATATCAAATGTTGGCAGGGATTTGGGCAGAAAGGAATCCCTCTCCATTGTTGGTGGGAGAGCAGCCTGGTGCACCACTATTGAAATCAATATGGAGATACCTCAAAGAGATGGGGCTAGAGGTTCCATTTGACCCAGCCATTCCCCTGCTGGGTATCTTTCCAAAAGAATTAAAATAATCATATCACAGTGATATATGCACCCCTATGTTTATAACGGCACAGTTTGTAATAGCTTAAACTTGGAATCAGCCTAGTTGCCCATCATTTGGAAACTGGATAGAGAAGATGTGGTTTTTCTATAAAATGGAATACTACTCAGCCATCAAGAATGAGAAATAAGATTCATTCATAGGAAAATGGATACATATTGAGGATATATTCCTACGTGAAATAAGTAATCCACACATGTATAAATACTGAATAGTTTCTCCAGTGTGAATAAACAATAATAGTACATAAGATCCTAATGAGATAATTGACTGTGTAAAGTAGGAAAAAAAGGGCTAAAATTATGGAAATTGAGAAGGGTAGGGGAAAGGTAATAAGGGAAAAGAAAGAAATAAGAGAAAATGAAAAAGTGGAAATAAAGTGTTTGTAAATGTGGAAAGGAGGAGGGGGTGAAGGGAGTGCAGGGCCAACGGGAAAAAATGAGAACCAAGACCAGTCATGTAAAGGTACAGGATCCCAGGTCCCAATAATAAATGCAACTGTACTGTATACCTAAAATGTTGCAATAAACTAAAAAATTGCATACATATATATATTTTTATATATATATAATTCAAAGAAAAGCTTGTGCTTAAGATTGTAGCTGAAAGACCATATGCTTGGTTACAGCCAAGTGCTGGCTAAGACTGTTTCCTACATATTAAAATCCACTGTGATGGACTTCCAGGAAGGGGAAGCTTAAAAAAAGAAAATATCAGAGTATAAATTTTGGCTAATTGACAAGTGTAGCTTTTCTTTTCAACTAAAAGTAATTTTTGATTGGTGTTTGTTTTGCAGACGTTTAATTGATGTATTTAAAACATTGCTTTTATATTGCAAATTCTTGAATTTTAGTAGTATTAATTTGCCCTTCTTTCTGCTTTCTGCTTACAGACTCCTGACAATAACTATAACACAACATTATGCTACTGATCTATAACCTGCTTATTATAAAAGATTACACTTACATTTAGAAAGCATGTTTATTCCTTCTGATTCTAATTAAAAGAGATCTCTGTTAAGTGACCTATAAAAGTTTTGACTAGTCTTTTAGTTTTGGACTAGAGTTAATTAATAGAGATGTTTCAATTCAATTAACCAAATATATTAGAGTACTCTGTAGTTTCTTAAATTGTCTTATGTTTGTCTGTGCCTGTTCAATTTTTTTTTTGTGTGTTTGTCCAATTGCATTTTTGATAAATGTTATTAAAGGCATGCCTTCCTTTTCTCCCAGGTTGCTAGCTGATAAAAATGACATCAATGATTAATTTTGATTGTAATGCACATTCCTGTGTATATTCTATACCTCACAATATATATATTATGTATAATGTA
>NW_022940034.1:0-209 GCF_012274545.1 Fukomys damarensis | reverse complement strand
CTTGAATTTGTAGTGAAATCTTGGTACACAAGGCTGCAATCATGTAGGAAGTATTGGGTCCTTCGAATGGCTGGAAACAACGACTGTGCTACTAGCTGGAACCTCCTGTGATGTGAAGTGGTAAAGGGGCACCAGCTGGGGCCATTGGGCATCATTACAGTTCCAATTTTTCCGAAGGTCCTCCCGCAATTCCCCCAGCCTACGTGAGC
>NW_022940033.1:0-722 GCF_012274545.1 Fukomys damarensis | reverse complement strand
AAACTCTTTCCTTGAACTCACATGTTTGAATACATCAAAAAAACAACAAAACAATACTTACTGGAAAGAACATGGGATCACTAATAGAAACATGAAGATCAAGATGAGAGTCTTACAGTTACTTAAGCAGTAGACAATATTAATAACATCTTAAAATTAATCACAGGAATTAAAGGTGACTTTTCATTTATTCTGTATAATTTTCAACATTTTCCACACTTTCTACACTGGCCAGATTTTCACTCTAGAAAATCAATTGACATTAATATTTTTAAATTAAAATAAACCAATATTTATGCATTTGTCCTGTAGAGGAGGACATTCAGTGCTGTTCTAATGGAATCATGGTTTGATTTTTTTTTAATCTTAAAAGGTTAAAATAAGAACAAAACAGTCATTTTTATGAGCACATGACTTAGTTTATATTTCAGTCTGCAATAACAGCACGCAAATGGATTAAAAACCCTACTTGGTGAAGGCATTCTTCTGAGTGCTCTACAAAGTAAATGAAGCAGACAACATCTATCCCCTTAGGAATTTACATATCACAACAAATCATCACAGAGCCAGAGACAGTTAAGATGCGTGCTCAATAACTAACATAACTAAATAAAGAAGTTTAAACATCTTCATTTTCGGCAAAGAAAGGTATCCTTTAAGCAAATACACTACTCATCAAAGGTTTGAGTTCTCAAAACCTGTAACAGTGCTCATCCGGTACA
>NW_022940032.1:0-2249 GCF_012274545.1 Fukomys damarensis | reverse complement strand
GTGAGTCAATGAATAAATATGAGCTTACTGAGGCCATGACTTTGCTCTAGTCCCTGAGCAAAGATCTAGAGCTGCTCTGTCCAGTAGCCAGCAGCATGTGGCTATGAAGCTCTTCACACGTGGCTAGCATGGATTAATACTGCTACAACTGAAAAATACACACTGCATTTCAAAGTCGTGGTTACAAAAATAAGAATATAAAATATCTCGTTAATGATTTTTATAGTGATTCCATATGAAAAAAATATTTCAGATATGTTGCATTCAGGAAAAGGTATTATAAGTTTTTATGTCACCTTCTTTTTACCTTTTGTAATGAAGCTACTTAATATTTTTAAATTATGCATGTCACTATATTATGTATGTTTTATAGAGTAAGTGCTCCATAAAATATAAACCAGAAGAAAACAAAAGAAAAAATAATCTCTCCCCTCGATATTGCTCACATGGACTTCTGAGGCCTGCTTTTCCCCAAAGGCCGATGCCTGCTCTGTTCTTACACTTGGGCCTGTGCCAGGGGTCTTCTGGATATGATGGCCCTCTCAGTGGACTGCTCCGCCACCTCTTTTCTCACCTTGGAAGCTTTGTCCAGATAAGAGGCTCTCAAGCTTTGGAAGGTATTGGAATCATGGGGAGAGCTTACCAGAAAAGCAAACTACAGGGCCTCATTCTCACAGAGCTTCTGAGCTGGTTGGTCTCGCACACAGCCTGAGGATCTGGATCTCCAATAAGTTCCCATGTATGCTATTACTGTCAGTCCAGGAACCGCATTATGAGATTCTAGTCTGAACCAGCTCCTGGAGCATCTCAGCCACATGTTAAATCTACTGGGGGATTCTTAAAACAAACTAACTCCTCAACTCCTGGAGAGACCAGATCAAATGAATCAGAATCTCAATGGTGGGGTTCAGAAATAAACACAGGGGCTGAAGGGAAATACCTGGTCTTTGTATTTAAACCTCCCTTCCTATCTGGCTGTTCCAAAAGATAAAATGAAGGAAAAAAAAACCAAGCCAACTCCACTCAAGAAATCAAGTCTCCACTGACTCACTGTGGACAGGCACGATTTCCAGACCAAGGTCGATGCTGGGGGTTGGTGGGCAAGTGACAGGGAAGGGTCTGGAGGATCTGAGGCCATGGGGTAGGTAGATTCCCTAAAATGGTTTTTACTAGCTAACACTATGGATATTTACGAGTCCATCCTTTAAAGATGATGCATAGTAACAAAAGGTCGACATGAGTTTAGTCCCTGTGTCATGCGTCACAGCTGGAGGAGGACCGGAGCCTGGTGAAGGAGCCTGACAATGTCATCGTCACTCAGCAGGGATGAAATCTGATGGGGTGGCAATGATCTGCATCTGTGAGGCTCACCAAGGAAGACTCCTCAGGCAGCTAGTATCCAATTCTCTAAAATCTACAAGGCTAGGAGCTTCAAGTATAAATATCATGATATTTTTAAATAAAAGTAGGACAAATCTTATGAATCTAAAATCTGTTTCTTATTTATTTGCAGTGCCAAAAGTGAAAACCAGCACAGTCTCTAAAACCTTTCCTAGATCCCTGTCACTCAAAAAAGAAAAAAAAAATCATTCAAAAATATGAAACGACGTGACTTTTTTACCTGTAAAATTTTCTAGCATTGGTTACTTTTCAGAAACACAGCTCAGAACTTCCCAGTCACTCCTCCCTGTGGCTAAGTTTCCATAACACTCCCATCTTAACATTTGGAAAACAATTAGTTTTTTAACCTCTAAATATGCTTTCCCTCATCTTAGATGCTTCTTGATAGCCTGTGTCTAAGGGAAATACACTGGCTGGGTCTAAAACAGAGGCCAAGTTTCAAATACTTATGGAGTTTATTTTTCAAGGTATCTATAACAAGATGCCTCATTTTATGCTACTCCCTGTGTAAGTTCTGAATTCACATACAGACTTTAACCAGTCTTTGCCAGTTACCCAGTTTCTACTCATTGCCTATATATTTTCATTCTCTATTTCTGACTTGAGTTTATCAAAACTAGCAAACATTTCAAATTTATATTTCTGTTGCAACCTTTTGGAAAGAAATCCCATCCTTGGGAAAAGTAAATCAATAATTTACAACATTCAAAACTGTCCCATTTCAGCTGGGCATGGTGGTGCATGCCTGTACTCCCAGTACTCAGGGGGCTGAGGCAGGAGAATCTCTGTGAGTTTGAGATCAGCCTGGGCTATGTAGTGAGTTCCAGGTCAGTCTCAACTACATAGTG
>NW_022940031.1:0-339 GCF_012274545.1 Fukomys damarensis | reverse complement strand
AAACTGCGAGGCTGTCACTCACCGGGATCCTCATCCCAGCCCTCACCCTCAGCCGGACCCCGGTGGGAGGTACTGACCTTCCTATGCGATTCGGAACACTGAAGGTCACATAAACAGGGTCCCCCGCCGCTGAAATGTAGATGACGAGACGCGAGGAGTGGAATGGGGAGCCTGTCCCGTCCCCATCATCGAGCTCTCACCCTACTCGCTGGCCCGGCACTACCCACTGGCACTGCGTTGCGAGGCGCGGGTCCTTGGAAATACCCAGTGCATCAAAACTTCGTGAAAGGCGCTGCCCTCACCTTCCCTCGCACAGGCAAACTACCCGGTAGGCGACTT
>NW_022940030.1:0-215 GCF_012274545.1 Fukomys damarensis | reverse complement strand
GTACTACCATGCCAGGCACTTAGGGAGATCTTGCCTCAAAAATAAAAAATGCTGGCCATATTGTTCCTTTGGGTTCAGTCACTACTACTGTACTCCCCTAATTATAGAAATGCCACTAAGATACTCTTGTATACTGCCTGCACTCTAAGAACCATATTTGGAACACAGAGCATTTAGATAGAGAAAATGAGGTAATTGGCCAAGAAGATTGACAT
>NW_022940029.1:0-325 GCF_012274545.1 Fukomys damarensis | reverse complement strand
GGAAGGCGCAGGACAGGAAGCCACACCCATTCCAGGAGCCTCTACTGCCCTTCTCCACTACCGTACCTTCCAACTGCAAGCAGTCTTGAGACAAAAGGTAGCAGGTGGCTTGTCTGCAGGAGAAATTACAGCCATTTTTCCTCAAGCAATTGTAAGGACAAGCAAAGTTGAAAATGTAAATAGGCAAGCACACAGTAAACCAAAGTTATACTTAGAAGAAATTCGGGTACAAAGCACAGCAGAGCCTATGAGTAGAGAAAGATAAGTCAGAAATACAAACTAGCGATAGAGCAGTCATTTCTTCAAAATAGGAAACAAGTTCTCC
>NW_022940028.1:0-237 GCF_012274545.1 Fukomys damarensis | reverse complement strand
TTACCTGGAAAACGATCACCCATATAACTAAGAAAGTGAGGAGAAACCCTTCTTTCTCACCAGTGAAAGTGAGAAAGGGGGGATTCTCCGAGGTTAGAAGAATGTGAAGAGAATCACTGTTGTGTATTTTCCCTCTTTTCTAATTCCCTTTATGATGGAGGCAGACCTACTCATGCAAAACATGCAGCAGTGGAGTGAGGCTTCACACCTGACTTTGTAGCCAGACCAGAGAAAGGA
>NW_022940027.1:0-501 GCF_012274545.1 Fukomys damarensis | reverse complement strand
AAAAGAAACAAATCACATGCAAAGGAAAGTCCATCAGAATCACAGCAGACTTTTCAACACAAATCCTCTGGTTAAGGAGAGCCTGGAGTGAGGTATTTCAAGTCCAAAAGAAAACAACATCCAAGCTAGACTGATATATCCTGCAAATCTCTCTTTCAAAATTGATGGAGAAATAAGACTCTTCCATGACAAAGAAAACCTGAGAAACTTCATGAACAACAAACCAGCACTACAAGGAATTCTAAGCAATATACTAGAAGAAGACAATAAAGGTCACAACACTATGAGGCCTGACAGACCAAATCAAATAGGCAAGGCAAGAAACTAAAAGGAGAGGAAGAAAAACTAAAAAGAGTCAACAAAAGGACAATAACATGACCATAATAAGTCAGTACATATCAGTTATAAACATCAATGTAAATTGCCTCAAGTCACCAGTCAAGAGAAATAGACTAGCAGAATGGATTAAGAAGCAAAATCCAACAATATGTTGTATACAAG
>NW_022940026.1:0-203 GCF_012274545.1 Fukomys damarensis | reverse complement strand
TCTTTGATTGCTTTGGCTTCAGGACCTTGTGAAGGCTGGAAGCCTGTGAGAGTAAACTCCCAATTTCTTAAGTCTCCAGTTCAACAGGGTTTACAACAAGCCCTTAAAGATGGTGAGGATGTATCTGCATTTTCTCTGGTCTGCCCAGTTTTTGAGGCTCAGGATGCTCAGGGAAATCTTGTACGTCAACATGCTCCAATTCC
>NW_022940025.1:0-277 GCF_012274545.1 Fukomys damarensis | reverse complement strand
TTTCTGTTCTAGTAAATGTGCATATTTATCTCAAGTAGTTCCTGTTTTTGATTTAAACATTTTCTTTTAGTATGCAAAGTTTACTTAGTTTTTTACTATTTTATGTACCGTATTTTAGGTTATGTGAATTAAGGGCAGGTAGCAGCCGTGTTCAATTTTAGTATTTGAAAACTTTTGGATATCCCTGACTCATCTCTTTTTCCAGCCTTATGCCCCTTATGTTGTTTTCCCACTTATTCCATCAAGATATCCTTTAATCAGTCCTGTTTTGCCTTCA
>NW_022940024.1:0-965 GCF_012274545.1 Fukomys damarensis | reverse complement strand
TTTTCATGCCAGAGTGTGACCAAAGGCTCCTCTGCTCTGACCCCACTTGCAACCTTGATTCCTTAGCACCACTGGCAGTGACAAATGTCAAGAGTTCTTTATGTACCATTTAGTAAGATATAATTTGGTGTCCTTTCATCAATACACTTGTCCCTCCCTGTGTTACTTAATCTGGTTATAGGTTTCATTCTTTCAAATCAATTCAGCAAACATTATCTTTGTGTTCATAGCTGTTCTCAAGTGTGGGACACATTCTCTAATCTCCTGCTTTAATTTGGTAATGAAGGCAACCCATCTGACACCTACTGACTCTCTTTTCTCTCAGTCTCTGTAACCTATCAGATGTGGTTTTGTACTTACTTTATCTTACCTGCGCATATATCTGGGCACATAAAGCAGAATCTTACTATTATAAAGGACTTGAATATTTAAATGTATTGTTAAGATGTTAAAAAAAACTTAACTAAAATGTAATAAATGTAATAATCTGTTTAGGGTGTTGAAAGCCTAGAAATCATATTAATTTCCTATTGTGGGGAACTCTTGTCTTTATCTGGCATTAGCAAGAGGTTAGGAGGTTGAGATCTGAGATGTAATTTTCCTTCACCTGCCTGTGCAAAAACCTGTCAGGATGTGTTCTTGTGTCATCTGGGCTTAAATTATTCTTTGTTAGTTACATTTTTCCTTCCAACTGATTAGCAGGGAAACTGATAGTAAACCCTCAAATAAATATTTCTTACATCAATGGGACTGATTTACTGGGTTAGTACAATCAGAACTCTTAATGGGTCTCACAGATACATTTTCTTCATCAGCTTCATCATTTACATTGATTATACTACTTTTACCCTAGAATCTAAAGCAATAAGAATTTTTATTTAATTTTATTTAAATTATGCCTGTTTTTTCAGCTTTAATTGAGTTTATTGGTACATTTTAGGGATACAGTAGAGTTACATTCATTG
>NW_022940023.1:0-269 GCF_012274545.1 Fukomys damarensis | reverse complement strand
TCTCCTGTTAAATGTGTCACACTGTCTCAATATCCACATGAGGTGGGTAGGACTTTAATTATGTGCAAGGAAATACATATTGAGGATATGCATTGGGAGGAGTAGGATCAGAGTCAGTGAGGCAAAGTTGGAAAGCCCAGATATCAATTCAGTGTCCACAGAGGCTGGCAGAGTATCTCAGGGCACCGTGAGTCTTAGGGCCATGTCAAAGCTCAGCTGTCATAATGCCGATGAGTTAGCAATGCTGAACTGCGGTCACGGTTGCCAGG
>NW_022940022.1:0-217 GCF_012274545.1 Fukomys damarensis | reverse complement strand
ATGTAAAGGTACAAGATCCCATTAATGAATGTAACTGTATTGTATACCTAAAATGTACCAATAGACTCAATTAAAAAATAAATAAAAAGTTTATTGATACATTTTAGGTATACAATAATTACATTCATCATTGGGAACTTTACTTTGAGAGTTGTTTTTTTTACTTTCTTTTCCCTTTATACATTGTAAAGTTCCCTTTGAAAAAAGAAAATTCCAA
>NW_022940021.1:0-225 GCF_012274545.1 Fukomys damarensis | reverse complement strand
GGTCTGCTCCTGAATGAAGCACACCACTCCTACTAAATAGTCCTTTCCTCATTAATGAAATGGACATGGTGAAAAATAGTTGAGACAGGGGGTGAACGTTACAAGTAATTTTAAAAATTTTTATTTTTGGTATCTGGTACCGAACTCGGGACCTTGTGCTTACAAGGCAGGTGATGGGACCACTAAGCTAAATCCCGGACAACTACGGGTTATTTTCAGATGATC
>NW_022940020.1:0-290 GCF_012274545.1 Fukomys damarensis | reverse complement strand
CCCCTCTGCTGCTGCTGTGCTTCTCAGCCACCATCTACTAAGCATCTGCCATACCCTCCTGCCGTGCTGTTTCTTCCTTGGAGCCTGCAGACCATGGGCTGCATCAGCTGAAACATGGAAATAAATCAATTTTCTCTTCCTTTGAGTGGTGGGTGTCAAGTATTGTAGTCCAGTGGTGAGGAAACTAGTACACTTTCACTACGTAGAAGCTTTTACATTTAATTGGCTGTTGTCCCATTTATGTATTTTGCTTTTGTGACCTCTTTCCCTGTCTCTTTTGTTTGTGTTGC
>NW_022940019.1:0-319 GCF_012274545.1 Fukomys damarensis | reverse complement strand
GCTAAGCCACCTCAGAGGAGCCTGGAGCCCAGCAGGCAGGAACAGGGAACCAACAGGGATGGGGACACAGAGAGAACCACAGGGGTCCCCTCAGACAGCAAGGGCTGTGCCAGGAGCTCAAGATGGCCACTTCAATGCAAATGTGTGCAAAGCCCCAGGACTCCCATTTTACAGGCGAGGAAACTGAGGACCAGAAAGTGGGTTCTCGTCTCTGGGGGACCAAGCCCAGGATTTCCTAATTCCCACATCGAGCACCACTAGGACAGCTCTTTCCCATTCCTGCTCTGGCCTGGACAGACAACAGGGGTTGGTGGCACAA
>NW_022940018.1:0-311 GCF_012274545.1 Fukomys damarensis | reverse complement strand
CAGCCAGGGCAATAGGAACTTGTGGATGTGAGGAAAGAAGGAGAGTTCGGTGGGCACATGTTCCTGCAGGGTCTCAGTGGGTACAGGGGATTGCAGAGTGGGCTTGTAGGTGTTAACACATTGCTGCCACATTGCAAACAGACTGGGAATTTGGAAGAGAGATACAAGGAATGGAGGGAGCTACCAGTGTGAGCTTGGTGGGCAGGCACATAGTAGGAAAGGAGGAAGGGGCATCCCTGAGAGCCAGAAGAGAAGAGAAGAAGTACTGCTTAAGAAAGTACAGAAAAGTCTACCCAAGATATTGGACCTTA
>NW_022940017.1:0-1160 GCF_012274545.1 Fukomys damarensis | reverse complement strand
TTGTACAACCATCTTGGGAAGAGGGTACATGTACACCACACAGCGGATGCTTTTTTCTCCAACTCCTTCTCCTCTTCTCCTACCTCCCTTTCCCTTCTATAAATTCACTTCCTCATTTATTCGTATTGATATTCTTACTCTACAGTAACTCTCACTTGAGCAAGCAAAGCACAAATGAAAAGCACCATAAAGCATAGATGCAAGAAACCAAACACTTAGATATCTTGAAAATGGCAAGGGGTCTGAGAGAACATGGAAGCCAGGATTTGGGCAGAAGAAAAGGAAGGAGCACAATAAGCTACGCTTTGATTTCTAGTTTCATCTCTGTGCACTGACCACTGGAACGGCCATGGTACGGCGCCATTTATACTCACGTTTAATTAAACTTGCACTGAGAGCAGACACTATTAGAAAAAGAATGAAGAGAAAGGAGTTGCACTTGATTAAAAGGAAATTATATAACAATGGGAATGCAACCAAAGAGAATATAGAACATAGAAGAATAGTGTGAGGAAATAGTCCTACTTTCTGTTAAGTTCAAATTTCGTTAATATTTATCATTCATGGACAGGAGGTGTTCATAGAGAAAGTTATTCTGAGTTCAATGTACTTAATAGTGTGTATATTGGATGAGAGAGGAGCACATAGAAAAACAATAATATACACTTTATTTGCTTTGTAATGAAGAACACATTTAGGAAAATTGTTTCCATTGGACTGCTAAAGGAGGATGTAAAACTTAATTTGTACTAAGAATTAAAGAAAATCTTCGAGAGAACAGGTTGAATTAAAAGAACAAGAAATTCAGTGATAATGGAAAAATAGTAAAGCTAATCAATTAACTAAAAAACCTTGTAAACTAAATTCAATTTAAAGAGATGATATTGCTCCACGTGCTCAAAATACCGGTAATCAAGTGCATTTCTCAATCTCAATATTCTTGGGCATCATCACACCCAAGTGCAATAAAGTCTTAGATTTTCTCTCGTGAATGAAACTTAACTGCATAGGAGTTCATTTTGGAAGTTTCAAAGCTCATGCCATAGGAGAAACCAGGGACAATTAGACGTAGCAAGAGAGACCGTGTGAGTATAGCCACAGATCTAATGACCGCAAGAAAACAGGGCATGTGCTTCCAAATGCACAGGAAATGACAGCCT
>NW_022940016.1:0-541 GCF_012274545.1 Fukomys damarensis | reverse complement strand
TATCTATACATGGTAAATCTTAATTCTTATTTTTTCCCATTCCCCTGCCCTCCCTTCAACCCCCTACGTTGCCTATGTACATACTTTGTTTCTGCTTTTTCCTTCTTCAGTTTTTTTCCCTTCTCCCCCCTCCAGTTCCCCTTTCCCTTGAACATTTTGTTCCTTTTTCACAATATCTACTATACAGTTTGATCCTTATTTACACCTTCAGTTTCTCTCACCAGAGAAATGACTTTGTATTTACACGTGTGTCCTATTCATTTCATTTATGAGGATGGCCTCATGATGCATCCATTTAGCTATAAATGTCTCAAGTTTATCTTTCTTTATGGCTGAGTTGTGTTAATAACTAATTCCTCTAAAAACCTCACAATTCTAATAACTGAGGTTCAGTTATTTGATCCATTGTATAAAGTGGGCATGTCCTGATCCCTTCCCACTTTGTGTCTCAGTTTTTCTTTTTCTTGCTGCCTCTTACTTGTTCTTTCAAATGTGTACTTCTGGAGAATTTTGGGGTTTTTTAATTGAGTAGGTAAGTTTT
>NW_022940015.1:0-211 GCF_012274545.1 Fukomys damarensis | reverse complement strand
AAGATATAAGGTGAGGGCAGTGCCTTTTTTAAAAATGTGGGATGCAATGTGTGTTTCCAAGGCGATGAACATTGAACCCATGATATAATGTGTAGTGACTGGCCAGGGAGTAGGGTTAGAGCTACATTTATGGGATGGAATAGGCTCGCCATTTTCCTCCCTGAGTAGTGTAGTGTGTGGTTGTGGGTGAGTGTTGGTGTTCATTTGACGT
>NW_022940014.1:0-263 GCF_012274545.1 Fukomys damarensis | reverse complement strand
AATTTCCTCCCTTGTATGAGCTTTGGGTTTCTCTTGCTCTTCTTTTTCTAGGAGCTTAAAATTTGCCATTAGGTTGTTTATATCAGCTTTCTCTGTTTTCCTTGTGTGGGCATTCGCTACTATGAATTTCCCATGTAAAACTGCTTTCACTATATCCCATAGATTCCTGTATGTTATCCTAGCATTATCATTAAATTGTAAAAACTTTCTAGTCTCTTTAATTTCTGCTGTGACCCATTGGTTGTTCGGGAGAGTGTTATTCA
>NW_022940013.1:0-221 GCF_012274545.1 Fukomys damarensis | reverse complement strand
GTTTGTGTAAGTGGAAGCAAGTGTTTGCTCTTGTGTGATGCGCTTATTTCATTTACTGTATCACGTCTTCACGATTGACCTACGTTGCGACACATATCAGCACTCCCTTCCTGTTGGAGGATATGTGTATGTTTACATTATGTAGGTTCACACCTATTTCCTATGTATGTCCATGGACACTTAGATATTTTTAGCTTTGAGCTGCTATGAATAATGCTGCT
>NW_022940012.1:0-224 GCF_012274545.1 Fukomys damarensis | reverse complement strand
TTGACTATAGAAGATTGCAAATTACTGAAAATGTTTTAGAAACTATTTGGAGGCAAACTAATTGTCTACTATTATAGTTATTAAGAAAAATGTCAGGTTAATGAGTTAGTTTCATTTTAAAAGTCTATGTGTTGTGTAATCTTAGCATGTGGTAGATACAACACTGGCTGTATTGACCACCAAACCCATGTACAGCACTGATGCGCATTTGTGCTGAATGCCAA
>NW_022940011.1:0-230 GCF_012274545.1 Fukomys damarensis | reverse complement strand
CCCTTCCATTTCTGGGGATTGTGCTTTTTTTCACATTGTACCTTACAAGAAGAGAAAAAGTGACATGGGATACAAGCAATGTCTCTATGGAAATGGAGGCTGATTTGGGGGAGCAGTTACCGTACGTCTTGTTGTCTTCTCAAAAAGTAATGGATTGATTTTTACTATATTATGACTTTACTAAGTTATAATTCATTTGCTAAAAAAGTTATATGTAGCTGAATAGACCT
>NW_022940010.1:0-393 GCF_012274545.1 Fukomys damarensis | reverse complement strand
TTAACTTGAGCAAGAAATACCCAACTGATCGGATCAAAAAAGTTCTGAGTGTGACTAAAGGATTTACTGAAGACAGATCATCCATCCTGAGTGTGAGTCACACCAACTGATAGGCTTGTAGCCTGAATGGAATAAAAAGGAGAAAGAACAAGGAAGTCCATGAATTCTAATTTTCTGAAGTATTTTGATCATGAATGGGTGTTGGGCTTTGTCAAACACTTTTTCTGCATCTATTGAGTTGATCATGTAGTTTTTGTCCCTGGTTCTGTTCATATGGTGTATTGCATTCATTGGTTGCATATGTTAAACCATCCCCACATCCCTAGGATAAATCCTACTTGGTCATGGTGTATGATCTTCTTGATGATTTGCTGCATTCTGTTTGCCATATTT
>NW_022940009.1:0-1425 GCF_012274545.1 Fukomys damarensis | reverse complement strand
GTGTGAGGTTAGAGCAGAAATGCACTCTGTAGAGTGTTTCTGCAGTTCAAACTGCAGTTTTCCATGGGAAACTGCTTCTTTCACCACTTAGCCCTTGGAAAACATAACCAGTAATTTTCTGAATGTGAAGTACTCCACAGAGAAAGGGACTGCAACACTGTGACTTTACTAGTGAAGTCCACATCTTATATGGAGCACAACTGTATTTGTTTTTGTTTGTAGGTCTCTGCCTGGCAGAGATTGAAACACTGTTGTGAGGCGCTTGTACCAGAAAAGCCCTTAAGGCCTAAGAGAGTGCCTAGCTCCTCTGAGTGCACAGAAACTTCCAGAACTCTGTAAACTTTGAGATAGTTTCAATTTTAGGTTAGTATACTAACACACTCTGCAGAGCGTTTCTCCAATTTAAAGTGCAGCTTTCCCCTGGAAAAAGCTTCTTTCACTGCTTAGCGCTTTGAACCAAAAGCTGTGAGTTTCCTGAATGTGAATTACTCCACAGAGAAAAGTCCTGCAACTCTGTGAGTTTACCAGTGAATTCCACATCTTATAATGAGTAAAACTTATTGCTTTTTTGTTTTTAGGTCTCTGCCTGGTACAGATTGAAACACTGTTGTGAGGCCCTTGTAAAAGAAAAGCCCATAAGGCCAAGAGAGTGCCTAGCAGCTCTGAGTGCACACAAGCCTCCAGAACTATGTTTACTTGGAGATAGATTCAGTTTGACGTTAGAACAGAAATGCACTCTGCATAGTGCTTCTACAGTTTAAACTTCAGTTTTCCCCGTGAAACATCTTCTTTCACCACTTAGCCTGTTGAAACCAAAGCGGTTAGTTTCCTGAATGGGAAGTACTCCACATAGAAACGAGCTTCAACTCTGTCAGTTTACCAGGGAAGTCCAGATCTTATATGCAGTACAACGGTGTTTCTTTTTTTTTTCTTGGAGGTCTCTGCCTAGCAGAGTTTGAAACACTATTTTGAGGCACTTCTACCAGAAAAGCTCTTAAGGCCTAAGAGATTGCCTAGCTGGTCTGAGTGCACACAAGCCTTTAGAAATCTGCATATATGACATTGTTTGAAGTAGAGGTAGGAACACAAACGCACTCTACAGAGTGCTTCTGTGGTATGAACTGCAGTTTTTCCTAAGGAAACAGCTTGTTTCCCAGCTTAGTACTTTGAAAAGAAAGATGTGTGTTTCCTGAATATGAAGTATTCCACAGAGAAAGGTGCTGAAACTCTGTGAGTTTACCAGTTAAGTCCACATCTTTAATGCAGTACAACTGTATTCCCTTTTGTTTGTACGTCTCTGCCTGGCAGAGACTGAAACAGTGCTGTGATGCACTTGTACCAGAAAAGCCCTTAAACCCTAACAGAGTCCCTAACTGCTATGAGTGCACACAAACCTCCAGAAATGTGTATCCTTGCAGAAATGTT
>NW_022940008.1:0-261 GCF_012274545.1 Fukomys damarensis | reverse complement strand
TGGTCAACTCACCATCTGCTAGGGAGGTCGGCATGGATTGGCCATCTCAGACTAAGCCAGGTGCTAATCATCGCGGTAACGGGGAGATCAGGCAGCCGTCTAAACAGAAGCCGGGACCTGTTGGAAGAATGACACCAAAGGCAGTGTTGGGCAGCTATGACCGTCACAGGCTCGGAGCACACAGCCCTGGCAAGCGTGGAGCCCTGCAGGAGCCTCTGCTAGGGCAATCACCAGAGCCATGGGGTGGGCCTTGAGTGCACT
>NW_022940007.1:0-207 GCF_012274545.1 Fukomys damarensis | reverse complement strand
TTCGATCTCTGGTACCAAAAAACTAACCAACCAACCAAGCAGCCCCAACAACAACAACAACAAAAAAAACAAACAAACAAACCCACAAATGCTAGAGTTGTTTTTGACGAATGAGACAGGAAGTTTGGTCCTATTTATATACAGTTCTAGAAAATGCAGATGAAATTTTGGTTCTCAATATTGGATGAAGGTAAAATAGATTATAAA
>NW_022940006.1:0-675 GCF_012274545.1 Fukomys damarensis | reverse complement strand
TCTGCCACCTGCCCTGCAAGCACAAGGTCCAGGGTTCAATCCCCAGTACAAAAAAAAAAAAAAGAAAAGAAAAGAAAAAAACAGGAAACTGACAAAAGAAACTGAAGTCACTTTTTTAACACAGAATTTGTGAAGGAACTTAAAGGCACGTGTTAACAGAACTGCAGTCAGTTACAGAGAATAGCACCTTGGGTGCAGTATCCTCCCCACTGTGGCGGCCTCTCCAGAGCCGTGGCGCAAGCGCTAAAGCAGAGGCCGGGAGCAGCCAAAGCTAAAACCAATGTCAGCGGCAGCCCTAGCACCAGGAGGATGGCCTGCAGCAGTGACAGCAACAGCAGAGACAGGAGATGCATTTACCCTGCTCCCAAGATTTAGAAGGGCTTAAAATTAAGCCC
The DNA here is from genome assembly GCF_012274545.1 of Fukomys damarensis. NCBI lineage: Eukaryota > Metazoa > Chordata > Mammalia > Rodentia > Bathyergidae > Fukomys > Fukomys damarensis. The sequence continues at coordinate 280 of NW_022940006.1, read as the reverse complement.
CCAAAAACTGAAAATGTGAGGGAGAGGGACACATGGAATTTCAAAGTTCAGAAACTCATGTAAAGCTTGCAGTTCCCAAAATTAGTTTGAAAGGAAATATACAGAGTTCTTGTTTCTAAAATTGTCATCACACCTTCCTCCCCGTCAGTATCAGCGACGAAATACACATGACATCCTCATCCACAAATTACTAATAACCCTTTCTGTACATTTTTACGTTGTCAAGTATTAAATAAAAAGACACACTTAAACTTCACAAGTACAAAGTTCTGAAATTAAA
>NW_022940005.1:0-1850 GCF_012274545.1 Fukomys damarensis | reverse complement strand
CTAAAATTTTTAATTTTATCATCTAAATGTCTTTTTATTATTATAATGCCTTCCATTCATTTTTGAACATATATAGCATATTTATAATATCTGTTTTATCTTTGTCTACTAGTCCTGTTGCATCTCATTCTTGGTTCTATTTTATTGTTGATTTTTATTCTGATTAATGGCAATGTATGCCTTTACAATTATATAGCAGGCAATTTTTATTAGATACCAGATATTATGAATTTTTCATTTTTGTTGTGTTTATTCAATTATTAATTGTTTTATTTTTTAAAATAGCATTGGATTTTGTTCCAATAAATCTCTTGGAAATTCACTGGATCATTCCTAATTAATTTGATCATTTAAAGTCTTGCTTTTAAACTTTGATATTACAGGGCCAGGGATTTAGCTCAGTGGTGCCGCTGCCCGCCTTGCAGGCACAAGGACCTGAGTTTGATCCCGGTTCCAAAAAAGAGAAAGAAAAAGATATTAACTCTGATATTACAGGTCCAGAGCATCATTAGTGAAGGGTTAATGTAACACAGCTTACTAAGGTAACAACCTCCTAAATTTTATATGATGTGCCTGCATGAATTACAGTATTCTCAACTTTGTATGAGCTGTGGAACTGTTAGACTTCTTTTTATCCCTACTCCCCTCCAAGGCTTTTTGTCTCAGCTTTGGGTAGGTTCCGCTTTCACTGTAAAGATTCATATTTAGCTAAATACTCTGAATCCTTCTTCAGATTTTCTTCTCTTTTTATCTTACTTTGAGCATTACCACTTTCTGTCTCTCAAGACTCCCTCTTCTGCAGCACGTTGTCCTACCAGTTCTAGCTTATTTTACTAAAAGCCTATTCAAACTCGGAACTCTGTCCCTCAATTCAGAGAGAATATCGGAGTCTGAGTCTGCCTCACTCTGCTGTGCCCTAGAGATTGCCTCCAGGTATAAAGCTGGTTTAATCACAGGCTCACATTGTTGGTTTTTCTTCTGTTGGGGGTCACAGCCTTACGCTGCCTGTGATCTGATGCCTGAAAATCATTATTTCCCATATTTTGTATACTTACGTTAGGAGAGCAAATCTGGTTCCACTTATTCCATGTGGCTAGAGTCAGAAACCTCACTGCATTGTTTTATCAGAACTAAATTCTGCCACTACGTTTCATAACTTCCGCCATCATGTTTTTCCCCTTCCCCTCTTTATTATTTTTTTTCTGGTACTGGGGGTACCGGTGCTTGCCAGACAGGCATGGTACCACTGAGCTACATTCCCGGCCCTTCCTCTCTCTCTCTTTCATTAGCTCAAAATTCTTTAGTTTTCTTGAATATTTAAAGTTAATTCAATCTACTTTACAAATTCTAATAATTATCTTATTAACTGTGCTGTGTATTTTGTTTTATTTTTAATTTACTGGTTTATTTACCCATATCACTGTCTTCACCCAAACTAGATAATTATCCTGGCAATTTGTCTTTTTGCTCAGATGAGTCCACTGAATCACCTATTAATTATACTTTTTAACTAGAATTTCAAATCTGGATTATTGTTAGTGTCCATTTTTTGGTCTTGCTTATTTAGGTAAGAATTCGCATCATTAAGATATTTACTTGCACATGTCTCAAAGCATCCAGTTATATTTGTTTCTCTCCTTGCTGTTACACTTCCTCAGCAATACGGCCATGGGACTGTGTGGTGAAACTTCAGATCTCTTACTGCCTGAGCACATTCTTTTTCTTTTGTTATTAAATGATGACTTTTCTGGATCCGATGTTATCTATGATTTTTAAAAATTTCATCACTCAACAATGAATGTAACTGTACTGTATCCCTAAAATGTACCAATAAACTCAATTAAAGCTGA
>NW_022940004.1:0-213 GCF_012274545.1 Fukomys damarensis | reverse complement strand
CAGACTTTTAGTTTGAGGTAAATTTAAAGAAATTTTATTGGAAAAATAAATGAGGGAAAATTTTCTCTGCATTGGATCCTTAAAATATCAATAATTTCTGTTCCCTAGGAGAGCATGACAGCTGACTTGCTGAAAGAATGAGATGTGCAATTTTATATAGAATGATGAGTAGTACTTATTGCTCAGAGTCTACTGTAAAGGAAAATCCAGAAG
>NW_022940003.1:0-270 GCF_012274545.1 Fukomys damarensis | reverse complement strand
CGGCTAAGCGGCAAGAGAAGCTGTTTCCCGGCGAAAACTGCACTTTAAATGGCAGAAGCCCTCAGAAAAGTGCGTTTGTGTTCTAACGTTAAACTGAAGCTATCCCCAAGTACAAAGAGTTCTGGCGGCTTGTGTGCACTCAGAGCTGCAAGGCACTCCCTTAGGCAAGAAGGGCTTCTCTGCTAAAAGTGCCTAATAGCAGTGTTTAATCTCTGCCAGGCAGAGACCTACAAACAAAAAGGACTGCAGTTGTACTCCCCCTAAGAATTG
>NW_022940002.1:0-1000 GCF_012274545.1 Fukomys damarensis | reverse complement strand
GGGAGACCAGCAGTTCTGCCCCTGGAGAAGGGAACTGTACACATCTACCAACTCTTCTGGATTATTTTTAATTTGTTAAATGTTTGCTAACTTACTATATCATGGATGTCCTACGCAACAATTAATTTTGTAAATGACTGAGGTGTATTTAAGTTGATTTATACAGAGAGATGTCAATGAATAGGAAAGTACAGTTTAGCATGGTTACACTTTGTTAACTGAAGAAGTTAATTTAAAGAAGTAAAATAGGTACACACCTGAGTGCCTCACCTGTGGAACAGCTCAGGGGCAACATATCCAAGCACTGTAATTGCCTCAGGTGAGTGGCGAGGGAGGAACCCTCCTTGGGTCCCTTTATCGTATTAAGTTATAAAAATGCAGCAGTATGCAACTGCACAGTGTGTAATAATCCAAACATCAGATGAACAACAGGAGCTGGTCACCTCGCTCACTCAACCATTCCCCCAAGAAAGGCAGCAATGCGCTCTCTTCTACACTCACCTGCCTACACACATACACATGTGACCTGGAAAGATGTTAACAAAACAGAAAGAACAAATGTATATGTGTGCACCTGTGGATATGTGGAACTGTGTGTGTCAAACTGCAAACCTGCCTCTCATCCTGATATCCACATCCTAATCCCTGGAACTAATGGATATTACCTTACAAGTCAAAAGGGATTCATTTAAGGATCCTAAATTATAGAGATTACCCTTTGTTATTCTGGTGAAGGTTAGGTATAATTTAAAGCAGCAATGAGGAATCCTTTACCAACCAAATGGCCCAAGATGCAACCCCAAATGCACTTATTTATCACAAAGCACCAACACTGCGATTAAATCCTAGTACTGAGGCTTCTGTTTGGGAAAAAAATCAGCTCATACATTAATATCTTTTGTCTTAAAAGAAAAACAAATAATATGTGTGCCATAGATTTGCCACCACTGGGATCCTTGGAGAATAAAGGCAGGAAGGTCAGGAGGAAGCAGGGTTGTAG
>NW_022940001.1:0-217 GCF_012274545.1 Fukomys damarensis | reverse complement strand
AGTAAGACCCAGTCTCAAAACAACAACAACAGTCCGGAAAGGTAAAAAATAAGCGTGGAAAAACATAAAAGCTTATAAGAGCTCTGCATACAAAGAATAATCATCATACAGATATCAATTCTCTCTACATTAATTTGTATATTTAATTACATCACAAAAGAAAGTTTTCCTGAAACTAGATAACAAAGTTGAACTATTTCACATAAATAGTAAATCT
>NW_022940000.1:0-203 GCF_012274545.1 Fukomys damarensis | reverse complement strand
CCAGCCAGCCTTACTTCAGGACCTAGACCTGCTACATTGTTCTCCATGATCCAGGGGTGAATTAGGATGAATGACAGACACAAAGTCAGCTTAACATGTGGGCAGCCAGAGCACTCTAGCCTCTAATAGTTAGAGGAGCTCTGAGCCTTTGGCTCACCTCGTTTTTATTCACCCAAACATGGGAATAAGCAATCAAAGTAATG
>NW_022939999.1:0-240 GCF_012274545.1 Fukomys damarensis | reverse complement strand
TTCAGTGTGACGTTAGATCCCAAACGCACTTTGCAGAGGGCTTCTGCAGTTTAAAGTGCAGTTCTCCGTGGGAAACAGCTTCTATCACCGCTTAGCCTTTTAAAACGAAAGCGCTCAGTTTCATGAATGTGAAGTACTCCAGAGATGAAAGTGCTGCAACTCTGTGAGTTTACACTTGAAGTCCACCACTTCTGTGCAGTACAACTGTATTCCATTTTGTTTGTACGTCTCTGCCTGGCA
>NW_022939998.1:0-201 GCF_012274545.1 Fukomys damarensis | reverse complement strand
CCTTTAAAAAGCAGCTCCCAGCCATCAAGAGGATTTACTATTTTTTCTAGCCACCACCTTACAATCACTCACCCTCCACTTTTCCTAGAATATTTATTGTAGAGTGTTAGGTTTGTAAATCCTCTTTCTGTCCATGTGAGAGCTACAGTATGTATCTCCCATAACTTAGCTGTGTAGGATCTGGGAGTCATTCCCTTGAAA
>NW_022939997.1:0-250 GCF_012274545.1 Fukomys damarensis | reverse complement strand
TAGATCTTTAATCCACTTGGATTTTAGTTTAGTGCATGGTGAAAGATAAGGGTCTAATTTTAACCTTTGGCAGGTTGAAATCCACTTTTTCCAGCACCATTTATTAAAGAGGCTATCTTGCCTCCAGTAAGAATGATTGTCAAAGATGAGGTAACTAAGTATGTCTGGAGTTGTTTTTGTATCTTTGAATCTATTCCACTAATCCTCAGGTCTGTTTCTTTGCCAGTACCATGCTGTTTTTATCACAGTG
>NW_022939996.1:0-210 GCF_012274545.1 Fukomys damarensis | reverse complement strand
GTGGTTCTGCTTAGAACTTCCTTTTCTACACCTATGGCTTCAAGTGTCTTGCCTATTTTATCTTCTGGTAGATTCAATGTTTGTGTTTTAATGTTTAGATCTTTGATCCATTTTGATTTTAATTTAGTACACAGTGAGAGATATGGTTCCAATTTCAAACCCAGGAATAGGGAATTCCCCTTTCAAAGAATTCCTCTTATACCTTGACTC
>NW_022939995.1:0-216 GCF_012274545.1 Fukomys damarensis | reverse complement strand
TTTGCAATGAGCTACACCCCCATCCCCTTTCGAAATTATTTTTTTCTGACATGGGGTCTCATTGATTTACCCAGGCAGGACTCAGACTTGCATTCTTCCTGCCGCAGTATCTCAAAATACTGGGATTACAAGGATGTGACTCTGGCTTAGATTTTCAGTTCTTAGGAAAACCTGAAATAAAATTAACAAAGATAAAATACAAGTAATAATTTTCAG
>NW_022939994.1:0-285 GCF_012274545.1 Fukomys damarensis | reverse complement strand
TTTCACTTTTCATGTCATTGTGATTTGGTTTTGCAAAATCATAAGTAGAAGAAAGTTATTAGGAATATTTGATAGGGGGGATCTTCATATATTCACTTTAAATGAACTGCGCAAATTATAAAGTTTTGGTTACAAATATCTTTGATTGTGCACCTCTATGATAAATAGAATTAAGGGAGTATACAATCAGCTTGCTATAGTACTGTTAAATATCAGAGCCATGTCCTTCATGGTGTTGCAGAGTAAATTCTGTAGCCAGCAATCTGTGTAGAGAAAACAATAGTG
>NW_022939993.1:0-203 GCF_012274545.1 Fukomys damarensis | reverse complement strand
AGACAGAAAATGAGAAGCTTTACTGTGTCTCTTCAGGAGACCTGGGTTTTGCTAACACTCTTACTAGTTCTACAAAATGTATTTGTAGACAGACAGAAAGTGTCAGGAGCCAATAGGTTATTAATAAATTATAAACGTTGAAATGTGAATTGAATTTGGTTTTTCTTCATTCTCATTTCTGGAAGCTTCTTTTGGAGCTTTAA
>NW_022939992.1:0-335 GCF_012274545.1 Fukomys damarensis | reverse complement strand
ATTTCAGAAAACAGCTGTCAAGCGGAAGGGTGTTGGGAATCAGTAAAGCTTGCAAGATTAAATCAAGCACCACTGTGGACAACTAGAACGTGTTCCCTTGTACTCAGTGTAGAAGGTGTCTCAGAATGATTCCAACAAAGGATCAAGGCAGCTAAACCATTGATTAAATGACTCCCTCAGTGGCACTCTGGCTTGTTCTTGGCCTCGTAGGCCTAGAAACTCAATGACGGTGAACCTTTTAGAGACCAAGGGCCCAAACTGCAACCCAAAACCCAGTCACGTATCACAAAGTGCCAGCACTGCAACTAAACCTGAATGGTCAGCTGCTGGGGCAA
>NW_022939991.1:0-219 GCF_012274545.1 Fukomys damarensis | reverse complement strand
CTTTTAAAAAAATGAATCATTTCGCTATCTAGGTAAAGTTGGTTCATTAATGGGAGAATATGAATAACATTAGTAAGGGTATGAAAAGGGGAAGAATGTGGGGGGAAAAGGAAAGAAAAACATTGCCTCGACCAATCTTGTTCTCATGGAAATACAAAATAACAAGCTACAATGATGCAATAGCATTTTAATCAAAATCAATCTTTTTATGGACAAAAA
>NW_022939990.1:0-540 GCF_012274545.1 Fukomys damarensis | reverse complement strand
AGGAATTCCCACAGCAGGCAATGTGGGCGTGAGAGGTAAGGTGAGGGCAGTGACTTTTGTGAAACTAGGATGTGATGTGCTTTTCCCTCGGACCAGAGGCTTTGCAGCGTTGACACAATTGGGAGTGATGGGCCATCGCCTAGCATTAGAGGTACACTTAGGTGCTGCAACGGATTCCCCTATGGACTCCCCGTGTATTGTGGTGTGGGTTGGATGGTAAGGCTTCGAGTTCGTTGGACCCTGAGTTTCAGGAATGATGTAGGAATGTAAGTCCCTCCTGGAGGCTCAGGAATAGGGTTAGGGTTAGGCGGAGGATTCCGGAGAAGGATAGCTTTGGAAATTCCCTACCTTGGTATCGGGCTGTGGGTTTCCAAGTTAGTGTCAGCATGAGATGGCACCTGAGGCTTAAGCACAGGGGAGGATTTCAAGTGCCGCCGCACGGCAGCCGAGGAATCAGGCTGTGGACTAGGGTTAGGATTAGGATTGGTGAGCATGACCCGGACGGAATTCACCTTCCAGGTAGTGTGCCTGTGGGAGCGA
>NW_022939989.1:0-240 GCF_012274545.1 Fukomys damarensis | reverse complement strand
TTGGCCTTGTTGACAATTCACTTGTGAATATGTGGTATGTATGTGTCATAGACTGAACTGCTGTGAAGCTCTCCCTGATACTTTTCTGCTGTAAAGCATGTGGAGTTGTGGACACCTTGACGACCTCACTTGCACCAACACTAATGAAAGTACTGTAGGTCTATGTAAGATTGCAGTATTGAACAAATGCTGGCATTTTCTTCTTTCTTTCAGTGTGGGGTATTTAACCCAGAGGGACTT
>NW_022939988.1:0-319 GCF_012274545.1 Fukomys damarensis | reverse complement strand
GAAGTGATTCCATGATAACTAACACTGGCATTCATGCTCTGTTCAATGTAGTTCCACAGGGTGAAATCAAGTCAGGTAGTAATCCCTATGTAGCTTTTGATCTATAAGGACAGCAGACTTTCTAACTTGAGAGACTTCCCATTAGCAGAGGTCTGGGATTGAGTTTTAAAAGAGCACTGCACTTAGTTTCATCAGCCCTGCTCCGTAGGTACTAGATTTTCTCACAGAGAGGTCTACATAGAAAGCTACAAGGGAATGATTTATATCCTGTATTTAAAATGGCCAGGCAGCTACCATTCATGGGGAAAGATATAGGCTG
>NW_022939987.1:0-479 GCF_012274545.1 Fukomys damarensis | reverse complement strand
GGGATTGAACTCGGGTCCTTGTGCTTGCAAGGCAGGCCACCAAACAGCTGAGCTAAATCCCCAGCCCTGGGTTTCTTAAAAATTAAGTTATATAAACAAAGGGAACAACTTCCTTTTCAAAGAACTTAGATGACACTGTCCCATACACCATATCCACAAGCCATGAATATGTTTTCTTCAGAAAAGCTCTAAACACAGCAAGAAAACTGAGCAGCTTGAAAGATGGTCTTGAAAACTCTGGCAGGTGGAAAATGACTGACTTGGCCTTGCTAATTGTATGACCTGCTTTTGAAAAACTGCTTACATTTCACTGACATATTTCAATGTTGGTCCATATTTAGTTGCTTTTCACCTAGAAAGAGCCTAAATGTGTACATTTGAAATAATTATTTGTGCTGTAGGTGACCATATTTGATATTTTATTTCACTAAATTATAGGTCCACAGTATCATTTTATTTTTGTTTCTTCTCCCACATTG
>NW_022939986.1:0-225 GCF_012274545.1 Fukomys damarensis | reverse complement strand
AAAACACACTGGAGAAAGGATAGCTTTTTCAACAAATGGTATTGGGAAAACTGGATATCCACATGTAGAAGATTGCAACTAGATCTTTCCATCTCTCAGTGTATACAAAACTCAACTCAAAACGGATTGAAGACACAAGGAGACAAGTTTTGGTTGTTTTTTCCCATATAGGGAAATTTTTAAAAAATGAGTAAATTACAAAGTTGGCTTGAAAATAGAAAAGGG
>NW_022939985.1:0-203 GCF_012274545.1 Fukomys damarensis | reverse complement strand
TGACACAGGAGGACTGCCCTGAGTTCATGTCCAGCCCAGCTACCTAGTGAGTTTAAGGCCATAATAGACTATGTAGTGAGACCTTATCTCAAAAATCCAACCAAACAAATGAAAAACACACTGAGTCAGCTCACTGGCACGGCTGATAGTGTGTGCTACAGGTAGGAGGACACAGGGGTGATGTCACAGGATCCTAGGCTCCT
>NW_022939984.1:861-2960 GCF_012274545.1 Fukomys damarensis | reverse complement strand
ACTTCAAGACAGCTGTGTCCACATGATGCCAAATCATCAGTTTGACTGAATTAACCTGGAGGTTTTAGTGCTGACAGACTAGGTGTAGATGTACAAGGAGTCCACGTTCCAATTTACTGTAGCAGTGTCACTTCAAAAGGCCATTTCCAGCTTAGGATGCTGAAGTGTGCGGGAGGCTGTACGGTGGAGCCCAGCCTAATCCGGGAGCACTGCTGTCGAACAGCTACAGCCACCTCACTGGAGTGTCCCAACCTGGACTCCTTTTCACTTAACCATCCCTGCAAATATTTCTTTTTAAAAATGCTCTGCTGAATTTGAGATAAACAACAGACATGACATTTACTTTATTCAGAGTGAAAGATCTTTGGCAAACGCACAAACATCTAAACTGCCACAGATGCTTTTCTTAGCAAAGGGTATGAAGATCTGTATGTGTAAATGAGGTCCTACTTTGGCAAGAATTTTATAGATTCAGGCCTGACAATCTGATTTCTCTTCATCTGCTGACAGTTAACATTGTCTATGTCATTCCTTCTCTACTTTCTTTTTAGAGAGCAAACGCTCTAGGGTGACTTTTTGCATCTATTGACATTTTCAAACTTGAATAATTCTTCAGTGGAAAATAACATCTCTTTATAGTTTGTTTAAAAAATATAATTTATGTACATATAATCCAAGTTGCTTTGTATACAAAAACTACTTTTTTTATATATATTATTCTCTCTGTGTGAAAAATCAAGTTCTAATAATTTTAACTTAGGAAAAAATTGCCAAGTTATTTACACATATTTCAGGATTGAAAATGTTCATGTTTTTTGGAAACATTTTGTACGCCCAGGAAATCTACAGCTCTCATGATGTAACCAGCATTAAACTAAGCAGAGCCAAAATATTTTCCCCAGAATATTTGGCAGAATGCACAGGTCAAGAAAAATTTCCAAATTTATCTGATCAGTTCACTTAAAATGTTTAGCAGTAAGCAAATTCTGCAATAAAGACCTAGTGGCAGTGAAAGGCTAAGTTAAGCTAACGAAGAGTTCAGTATGTACAAGTTGATGAAGAGCCGCTGAAAGAGTAGCCCAAAGATAATCTTTGCACTTGGAGTTGGGACACAACCTAAGCCCATTTGCACCCTAGGGCAGTGGTGGGGAACATTCAGTGATAACAGCCTGCTGTGGGATGTGTGCCATCGGTTCACCGCCACTGCCCTGGAGCAGAGACCACAGCAATTCTCTTTACTCAGACAGAAAAGATGAAACACATCCCAAAGGCAGAGTAGCACCGTGGTGTAGCAGAGAGAGGACGACTTCAGCTTAAAGGGATAGTTTAGAATTTATGATTCCTAATAAATGGATGGTGCCATAATTAAGGACATGGACTCTAGCTCTAAATAGTGAGCTTTATCTATTTTGCCATATGATAAAAGAGTTTAATGATTCATGGCATTGCAAAGGTCCTAGCCTACTTCAAATCACTGACAGAAATCCGTTCAGGCTCACGTTTTTTCCCCCTACAAAGAGCGCCTGTGTAATATCCAAGCTAGTGTCGCACATGCCTCATCAGTCTGCCTGCTAACACCATGGCTAGATGCAGCAGACCTCCAGCAGAGCTCAGCAGGATAATCATGCAAGTATATGACTCACTAGTCTCTGCAATTTGCATCTTTACACCCAAGGTAGTCTAGCCAGACCCTCTGGGTGTCTAGGCGCCTCCAATAACATCAGGAACAAAACAGAGAAGCAGACTCACACTGATGTATGCTGTGCTACCCCTGCTCCTACCAGCTATCCAGATGACAGATCATTTGTCTGTCAAGAAAACAGCTGAAGTCATAAATCATTTTCTCTATATTATGATGAATATAACAACTAATTAGAAGTCCTAATTGTTCTCATACAGCTTTTCTATTAAGTTGTCTCAACACAAGCCAGGTAATTATAAAATTAATGTAACCAACAGAAGGCCGAGCAATTTAGAACAGCATCATGGGCTTGATCTCGCCTCAGTTTTTATCTGCAAAGATCCTCTGTATGATAAAGGGCCTGACTGGCAGGTATTCTTCCTAAGCTAAATGTCTGAGTTGTAAAGAGTGCAGAACA
>NW_022939984.1:0-272 GCF_012274545.1 Fukomys damarensis | reverse complement strand
AAGAGTTAGGCAAGAACAGGGCCCCTACTTATGATTTCTAAATCACCCTACGTTAACATATTTCAGACATTCAAGTGAGAATCAGCCTGTGAAGGCTGTGTTTATTGTTATTAAATATGATTCTGTATGCTTATTTCCAGGGTTTTACCTTTTTGCACTTAGAATTGAAATGTAAATGCAAACAAAATCTGTTACTTGGGTCATTCTGCAACAAAAACCTTGTATCAGTCTCTGGTTTTTACATATTTAAAACAGCATTAGAAGAGGGTGAA
>NW_022939983.1:0-256 GCF_012274545.1 Fukomys damarensis | reverse complement strand
TTCATTTGCTGCTCCCCGATCTATTTTTTTGTTTGTTTGTTCTTGAAGACAGTGGCTTACAAGGGGATCATGGCTAGGTTCATTATCTAATTATAATTGTTCCCCTCTAATGAGCACACTGCAGCAGCTACCAGACACCTGGTCACCTCACTGCCAGCTCTTAGAAATAAACGAGGAGTTACAAACAGCACTATAATAAAGAAAGAGCCAGTCAGAACTAGCTGCAGTTTTTAAAAAATTCAACAGGACATTCTTT
>NW_022939982.1:0-206 GCF_012274545.1 Fukomys damarensis | reverse complement strand
GAGCCCTCTGGGTGGCCAATCCATGCTAGGCCTTTGGCGGGAGGTAGCCAGTGGGAATAAAGGGTCACAGCTTGGCCATCCATTGTTCCACTGGGGGCCTTGAGCATGCTGTGTTGCTGGAGGTATCGATACATGGTCATGCACTGCTCATTTTTCAGCAGAGTTCTCTCCCAAGGGAGGTTTTCTAACTGATTCGATAACCCTTC
>NW_022939981.1:0-1156 GCF_012274545.1 Fukomys damarensis | reverse complement strand
GTTTCTTGCCTGGCCACTTCGAGACCCTCATTAACTCTGTGTTTCCATCAGGCCTCCAAGTGAGCCACCCTCTCCCTAAACTATAATTCTCACCACTTCTGCAAGGAAAGAGACCAACAATGACAACGATAGTCATGAGGATTATAACATACCACAAGGCCAGTGTAGCAAATGCATGGAAAAATAAGCCTGGATCCAAACCCAAACTTTTAGGCATACAATTGGAGACATTATATAATTGGAGAAATTCTCACACTGGATGGTTTGGCATCTCCCTAATCCTAGTGGTCTGAATAAGATAAAAGGGGCAGAAAGATGCTGTTAAGGCTCCCTTGTTGCTTTTACTGTCTTCTGCATGCCATGAATGCTTTCTCCTCTGTAACGCTCCTCTGCCACGTGCCACTCTACCTTGGAGCCAGCTGATTATGGACTGAAACCTTTGCAAACTATGAGCCAAATAAGTCTTTTCTTCTTTAACTTTGGGTATTGAGTATTTTGTCTCAGCAATAAGAGAAAATAACTAAGACAGAATTTGGTACCAGGAGTGGCGTCGTTGCTATGACATTACCTGGCCATGTGGCTCAAGAGCCTTTGGAACTGGCTTGTGGGAAGAGGAAGAGTTAGGAAAGGTTGGAGTTTCTGGCTGAAAAAGTGGAGCTGGACTGCCTCGGGCCATACCATATGGGAGATTCTGGTCAGAGCCCAGAGACCAGAAAGCCGGTAAACACCAGGCTCAGGAGGTTTCTGCATTGGCTGCTAGACTCCAGATGATGTGTATTATGGCTTGGCAGAAAGTTTGTCTGCATTTTGCTGTGTCCACAGACTTTTCCTGGGACTGAGACTAAGGGCAGTGGACTAATTAATCTGGGAGAAGACATTTCAAAGCAGTCTAATAGTGAGGTGGTGGCATTTTGTCTCAGCAACAAGAGAGAAGTAACCAAGACAGGCCTCCTCCTCCTTTTGTTAGCTTCAGCCTAGCAACCAGGTGTTAATTCTGCACTCCAACAGGCAGGGGGAGCTCTAGACACCCTTCTTCTATGCCCTGGCCTCTCTTCACCCTGGATTCTCCACTTATACAGCTGACTTGGTCAGAGTGACACAAGAGAAGGAGGTGGTGGTGGTGGGTAAGCATGTGCCACAGAGTGAGCCTTCTGGG
>NW_022939980.1:0-2181 GCF_012274545.1 Fukomys damarensis | reverse complement strand
CACCTTTAGCCCTTTACTTCCTATTTCACATTATTAATTCTCTCATTAGGATCCTGTGTACTACTATAATTTTTCACACCAAAGAAATTATTAGGTATTTCAGTTAAAGAAATCTCTGTATGAACATCAAAAATAGGGAATCCTAAAATAAAACTAAACAGGAAAGCAAAAGAGAAAAGGCAATGATGTAAGATTAAAATAATCCTTAATTCTGAAGATGAAAATGGTCCCTTAACATATTTAAATTGCTTCTTGCTCTTGTAGTCTTATCTTACTCTTTTTTTCATCATTTAGAGAATACTTTATTAGTTTCTGTAATCAAACCCACATAGTTATGACCGTACATATTTAAAGAAAAACAATTTTAATATAAACTTTTTTGAATTTTTCAAAGAAAAAAATAGAAATTGAAAGAATTAGCAAAGTGAACATTTCCAAAATTTCCAGATGTTGACTCTAGAAGAAAGCCTTATAACATTTCCAAGAACTTGTTTCACAAGGTTAATATAACCTTGCTAACAAAAACTAACCAAGACTGTGAATAAGTAACCTATAAATCAAACTCATTTATGCATATCTACATATGCAAATACCCTAACTACAATATTAACGAATAGGGCCAATAACAAGTTAAAAGAATAGCATATCATGTTTAACCAGGATTTATTTCAGGAATTCGAGGGTAGTTCAACATTAGAAATAATCTATTTAAAATATCAAATGATAATTTTTTGTAAATGTGTAAAATTTAGTTGATAAAATTCTAGATCCATTCTGAGTTAAATCTATGGGTAAATTAAGAATAGAAGAACATTTCTCTATACAATATAGAACATTTTTTTAAATTTAGTAATGGTTTCTTTAAAAAGCCAATACTATCTGGGAAAACTTTGAGGGACTGCACTATATTAAAAAGAATATAAATATTACTCAGCCATAAAGAATGAGAAAATAGATTCATTCATAGGAAAATGGATACATATTAAAGATATACTCCTAAGTGAAATAAATAAGGCACACATGTGTAAATACCGAATAGTCTCTCTGGTGTGAATAATCTGCAATAATACAGAAGATCCTAATAAGATTACTGACATTGAGAAATGGGAAGAAAGGAGCTAAAGGTGTAGGGAAGGTGGGATGGGCAGGGGAAGGGTAAAAAGGGAAAAGAAAAAAATGTGAGATGATGAAAATATGGAAATAAAGTGTTTGTAGATGGGGAGGGGAGGAGGGGGTGAAGGGAGGACAGGGACAAGGGGTAAAAATGAGAACCAAGACTTGTCATGTAGAGGTAGGTACAAGATCCCAACAATGAATGTAACTGTACTGTATCCCCAAAATGTACCAATAAATGCATTTACTTGGAAAAAAAAAAAGAATATAAAGAGACAACGACTAGAAACAATGGGTGAGGTCTTATTGGATACTTGGTTAAAAATGAAACAATGAATAAAAACATAAAAGCAGCAATCAAATATATTTTGGAGAAAAAAATACAATACCATATAGAGAAGTAAAAGAGTTACTCTATTTTACGAAGAGTTCTTATAAATCAACTCTTTTTAAAAAGAACAAGTAATCATCCTTCTTTCAAAATAAGAATCATAAACAAGGCAATTTCAAACAAAGAAATACAAATTGCCTCAAAACATTTGAAAAGATATTCAGCCTGATTATTAAACAAAAACATATAAAGTAAAATAATAATGAAATACTACTTTCTACTTTCAGGTTAGCATTGATAAAGCAGACCAATAATAGATAAAAGGCTGGGGATTTAGCTCAGTGGTTTCGCCACCTGCCTTGCAAGTGCAAGATCTGGAGCTCAATCCCTGGTACAAAAAAAAAAAATATATATATATATAGATAGATAGATAGATAGATAGATAGATAGATAGATATAAAATAGATAAACTTGGTGAAGGTATAAATATTTTACCAGTGAGCTTTCCACATGTATCGATTAGATAATTTAAATTTTTACATAAATATTCTTTTCATCTAACTTTAGATATCCACAATTCATCCAAAGGAAAAATTAAATGAAAGGGAAAAATTAATGTACATAATTTCTTATTGTAAAACTGGTTATTATTTTTTAATTAAATGATTTTATTTAAATAAATCATGGCATAGTCACATAACCATATATTCTTAAGCACCTGAAAAGAATAACTCTAT
>NW_022939979.1:0-213 GCF_012274545.1 Fukomys damarensis | reverse complement strand
TCCAAATTCCAATTCTGTTTCCTGAGTTAGCAGACAGAGCAAGGAAGATGAACAAGAAAGTATTGCCCTAGTGCAGTGGTAGCAGATACATAGAACACCATCAGCATTTCCGGGAGTCCAGACCTGTTCATGTGCTCCAGGGAGTGCACTCTGTGTGCTTCCTGCCTTTCTACCCCCTTATCCCATTTGTCTCTGATATTTGGCCTTCAATGA
>NW_022939978.1:0-223 GCF_012274545.1 Fukomys damarensis | reverse complement strand
CTCGGCTGAGTTCATCCTGAAGATGGTAGAGATGATGTAGCCGTAGGAGAGGAGGACAGTGACAGCACTGCACCCCACAATGCCACCAATGAAAGTAAACATCACTATCTCATTAACAGATGTGTCTGAGCAAGACAGGGCTAGCAAGGGCGGGATGTCACAGAAAAAGTGATTGATGACATTTGTGCTGCAGAAGGACAGCTGGAACGTGCAGCTCGTGTGG
>NW_022939977.1:0-282 GCF_012274545.1 Fukomys damarensis | reverse complement strand
CATCCACAAGGTGGCGCCTAGGACCAGGGCAAGAGCACAGGTGGCCTACAAGTCCTCAGAAGACTGCTTGCTGCCTAGCTGGCAGAGTAATGGCAATTGGACGGCATTGCTGACCACACCTTGAGCAGTCCACTTACGTGAAACGAGGCAGGGCCAGTTCAGCCTCGGCCTAAAGATGCACTGAAGGTCAGGCAAATGCCGCACAGTAGGAGTGAGGGCTCACAATGCTCTTCACAGGTTCTCAGTGTTCTATGCGAGTCAAAAGAGGGGGAATTCAGGCTC
>NW_022939976.1:0-352 GCF_012274545.1 Fukomys damarensis | reverse complement strand
AGAGTGAAACATTTAGTACCTGTTAGATGCATTGTGAAAACCCCCTGCTGTTGTCCTCCTTCCGGTGCAACTTGGAGCTGCAGATAAGCAGGAAGTGAGTTCACTCTCATCCCAGGCAATATCAAGCAGACTGTTTAGGAAGAATTCTTCATGCAGAGCGCTCATGCTCTCCACAGTACGCACACAGCCATATGATAAGATATGGTTATCAAATCAGTGAGAAAAACTCACTTCGGACAAAACCCTGTAAAACAATCCGCAGGGCATAGCCATGCATTGATACCACCCACGATGCATCATGCAAAAGTCTGCCAATTGCACAATGGATTGCCAAGCTCTCAACCTGCATTTC
>NW_022939975.1:0-230 GCF_012274545.1 Fukomys damarensis | reverse complement strand
AATTGATGTTTATTCAATACAACATTTTTAAAGGCATCATTAGTTTTCCAGTGCATTTGAAATATGTTGAATTTACATCAAGACTTGTAATAGGGGATGAAGCAACAAAACTGACCTGCTGAAAATCATAGCATTGCTTAGAAGAATACGTCAAAGGGTTCATGCTGCACCTTTCCAAGCGGGCCTCCATGTTTCAGTTCTTGTGTGATATCGACTTGCTTAGTAAAATA
>NW_022939974.1:0-208 GCF_012274545.1 Fukomys damarensis | reverse complement strand
TCTTTCTAAAATCTCTGCTGACTCTCCTGGGCTGGGAATTCCAGTTCAACTCTTTTGTCTCTTGTTCTCCCTCTGAGTGACCTTTCTGTGCCCCTTCTTTTGCCTCATCTTCCAGTCCTACATGGTTTCATCAGGGCCCTGTTGCTTTCCTCCCAAGTTGTTGTCATCATTTCTCTAATTAGCGTTTTGCCCCCTTCCTGGCCCTCTC
>NW_022939973.1:0-247 GCF_012274545.1 Fukomys damarensis | reverse complement strand
CCGTGATTTCCGGCCATGACATCAGAAGCGTAGACTTTCCCGTTTTGCTCCCTTATTGAGGTCACAATGTCCACACCTGGAGTAAAAGGTTGTGGCAGAAAGAGTTTCTTGCAGCCGAGTTGTACCCTCCACGCCAAAGGAGCTGTTGCACAGCCAAGCCCCGGGCTGGGGGGACTGCTCAAGAGAGTTTAGCTGGCACCAGAAACACGGGCAAGTGGAGATGTGCTGGGTACCATGGGGAAGGCGC
>NW_022939972.1:0-266 GCF_012274545.1 Fukomys damarensis | reverse complement strand
TACCTGTAAACTCTAGTATTATTCATATGAGCAATGGTCTAAATTTCATGCAGCAACTTTGGACAGGATTGCCCACTAGCAAAGTGACGAAAGCAAACAAAAGATCAGCATCTCAAATGTAAATTGAAATTTGGTTTAAGAAATGGGCACTCAGGAAGCTGAATCTATATAGGGAGTTCAAGGCAAGACAGTACTATATAATGAGACACTGTTGAAAGATAAAGAAAAAAGAAAGTGAGAGAGAGAGAGAGAGAGAGAGAGAGAGA
>NW_022939971.1:0-200 GCF_012274545.1 Fukomys damarensis | reverse complement strand
TCTTATCTACTTGGAAATCTCTTGGAGAAAGGTGGGAGAGCTCCAGGGAAGTGGGGCTGCACTCCTGACTGGGGATCATAGTTGTTTCCTGCCCTGAGGCCAGAGAGGCCTCTTTGCAAATTCAGATCACTAAGTGGCAGCAGTGTGCTGGGAATTTGCCTACCCTGCCGCCAGTGTTTCACAGCAGTGCTGCTTCTCTT
>NW_022939970.1:0-3846 GCF_012274545.1 Fukomys damarensis | reverse complement strand
CATTAGTGGCCTGGTGTAAATTTTTTTCAAGATATTTAACTAGACAATGTTAGGCAAATTTGGCAGTGAGATTGGATGAAGAAGTGTATCCTGGGGATTTCAGGGTATTCTCCAAAGTGGGGTAGCCAAGAGACAGCATTAGGAAACAGTGAACTTGGAAAGAGAAGATAGCAATCAAGATGAATATTTGTTATTAAAAATGAGGTAGGAGGGCAGAGCTGTTTCACAGATGTGTCAGCCAACTGCAATCTTGACCTCTGTTTTCCCTAAAGTAAAAGCTTTCACAAAGTAAACAAGTTATTTTAAAGTAATATCTGGCAAGGTCATGCAATTATGATGTACAATTTAACTAGAACAGGGGATAACTTCCAAGGAAAGAATTCAGAGATCGAGGTCCAAGGCTTTGAGAGGGGGAGAGAACTATTTGCTAAGAAATATTCTTAGGTGTCCTGGTCTGCCTCTAAGCTACAGCCATCAAACCCAAACTGCAAGAAAAGCTTTTTCTCATCCTCCCTGGAGAAAACACATGAACCCCAAATACTTTCCCTGAAACTCTGTCCAGAAGTGTGGTACTGGTCCAAGCACAAAGTCTGATCCAGTCAGGAGAGGGACAGTCTTGGGGGATAGCAGCAAGACTGGAGGCTCTTGTGTTCCATGTGTAGCTCTCAGATCACTTGGGGAAGAGGGCATTGCACCCTAAAGATAATACAAAAGTACAATTCCCTGGAGTTTTCTTTCTTTTTTAAAATAACTTTCTTTTCCCCGAATAAGTTTAATTTTAAGAAAGATGAAGGGTCAATCCAAAGAAAACTTCCAAAGAGTATACACTGTGCATGCCAACTGCCTCAGTCACAATGAAACACAATCATTAGAAGGGTATTACGTTGTTTTACTAAAAACTAAAATTTCCACATGCTTAAAGAAAGTAAGTGCCACGACTAAAGACAGACAGAAACCTTTCTACTCATTCTGTCTTCTCTTTGCTTTCAATAGTTTTTGGTCTTACTTGCTTTCTGCTTTGGGTAACAAGCTAGAAAGTTGTATAATTCATCTGGAAATCTCAAACTTTATGACAAAGGGTATAAATCTAAAGCAGCGATTCTCTGTGTGGTCCTCAGATGAGCAGCATCAACATCATTGAGGAAATTTGCTAGAAGTGAAAATTCTCAGCTTTTTTCCTAAACCTCCTGAACTAGAAACCCTACAGTGATGGTGGGCAATCTGTGTTTCCAAGAACCTTTCGGGGGACTCTGATGCATGCTAATACTTTAGAGCCATTGATTTAAAAGCACAAGGCAAAGATTTTCATATGCTTCAGAGCTTATCCCTAGATTTATTTTTCTTTTCCCAATTATTTAATTTGAATGTTTTCTCCTCTTATGCCACAGAGTTAAAGTGAGATTTTTTTTCCCCACTTGGTTTTTCTAAACAAGCATATTTTTCTTCCCTCATAGGATTATAATTGTCATGTACATGGAATAACATAAATAAATACCCATGTGTTCATCTGGTTAGGAGATTTCCAATTTTACAAAGCAATAAAACAGTATTCAGAAAGGTGCACAGCCACTCTATTAATATGATGTGCCAGTAGACTCAGAAACTGCAGAAATTCACTTTTCCTCTTACAAGAGTTAAATGTGAGGCTCTAAGAAAAAATGTACACAGCTATTTAAAAGTAATATATGTTCGTAATATGTTCAAACAATACAGATGTAAATGAAGTAAAAATCAGTAGTCTCTCTTTCATCTCTCTCCTTCTAATCATATCTCCTTCAAGGCAACAAATGTTACCAAATTATGTTTATCTTTCTACTCTTATTTCACTGAATGCATAAGCCTGTATGTGCAAAAAGTTTTATATACAAAATCAGGATCATATTATGCTATTGCTCTGAAATTTGCTTTCTCTGCTTAAAATATCACAAACACAGTTGCCTGGTATCATTATTTCATCCATTTCCCCCCTTTAGTTTATTTTTAAATGCCCGCTCCTACAAACACTGGTTCCCTTGGCATCCTAAAAATGAGATTTTGGAGGTCCAAATCTATGTCCATTTATAATTTAAATAAGCAGTATAAACTAGTGAGTGTAATACTTTATGTTTTCACAAGTTATACAGTCAGTGTTTTAAAATTTGCTCTCCTTTCTTTGTTTTCTCATTGTTCTGGTTTGCATTTCCCAACACTGAGGTCACCTTAGGCATCTTTTCTTTTATGAGCAAAGGGTCAAAAATCTTTCTTGGAAACAAGGGGGGAAAGTTGATCTCTTGGTTCTCTGAGTGAAAGGGGTTGAGGGGGCTTCTTTCCTCCTCAGCTGTGCTGACTAAAAAAATAGTTTTGCTCAGGTTGCAGTTCTGTTCCAGGGCTGCTCAATGGATCTGCAAGAAGCAGGGTACAAGAAGGGAAATGAGCCGGGCGTGGTCACATGACTGTAATCCCATCAGACACAGCCTGGACTACCTAGTGAGTTCAAGGCCAGGTGAGTGGCATATCAAGACTTTGTCTCAAATAAAAGGGGTGGGGAGGGGATCAAGAGAGGCAAGTTTTTTTCCAAGGATTAAGAAGTATCTACTGGGCTCTGAGGCTAAAGTAACCCTCCACCTACCTGGGATTTTCTGACTTCCACCTGAGTCTATAAACCATGACCCCTGCTGCATACTTCGAAAGCTCACAGGCCTTGCTTGTTCTACAAGCTGAGTCTTCCCAGTAGGGCAATGGAAAGGAGAGGAAGTCATAAATGTACAATTTGGCTGTTATTTTTCCCAGTATCTCTTATTTTTATGCTCTGAATGGCCACGGTTATTTTCCCAGTGTTTGAAAAGAAACCAGTAAGAAAAACTATAGTGAAGGTGAAGAGGAGAGGAATTTAAAATATAAAAGCTGGTCAACTCTTTATAAATGTATCTGGAATAAAACATAAGCCAAGAGTATAAAGTGATTTACAAAGACTTGCAAATGCTAATTTTAAAACAAAAGCCCTGTGTAGGATGAGTAAAGAAAACAGTGGCACAGAGACTGTGATTTGCTTCCCGGCCTGCAATGTGAGAAATTCCTTTCACCATAATAATTTTAGAGAGGCTGTGTCCAGCCAAGCTGGGTTCACTTTCTTAAGTCATGGAGGTTTACCAGGTCATGCAAAGTTTCAGAATCATTTAATCTCACCTTTCATCATCTATTATGGTAGAGATGAAACTATTCACTTTTAGATTTATGTGTCTATAATTTTTGCATGATGCTCTGAGAAGTGACATTGCTAAGCTTTATCCCCAGGAAATCACTTATTTCAGGAACATAGAAATGATCTTTGCTCATAAGTGATAGAATACAGCCTTCTGAGCAGATGTTATAACTTAATGCTGGGATTCTTCACCTTTTCATAGATTGATGATGACCTAGCGAATCAATGTGCTTCAGACAGCTCAGCCACATCTCCCACCAAAGCAAAGTTCTCCTTGTAAGTCCCTGTCCCATTGGGCCACCAACTCCCTGGCTCTTCTTGGCTTTCTCGGTTGGAGCTTTTCTCATCCTTCTCTTGACCATGGAGGGAGAGCAGAGGGCCACTTTCAGAGCAATGCAGCATCTGTCCCTGCCAGTACCCACCCCCACCAGGAGTACCTCCCTCTCCACATGCTGGCACCGAAGGGTGGCTAATGCTTGGGCTCATTTGATACTCGTGGCTCTGTCACAATTTATCATCTATTGAAAATTGAAACTTTTTTTTTTCCTCCAGTTAGGAGGTTTCAGTTTTCCAGTACTAAGATTAGACCCAGTCTTAGGTAGAGAGATGGTATCACTCTCCTAAGATGCTGTCATGGTTTCCAGAGATGAGATTTTTTTTTTTTT
>NW_022939969.1:0-260 GCF_012274545.1 Fukomys damarensis | reverse complement strand
CTAGTAGTAGAGGTGACAGCAGAATGTAAATTCCTTGAAGGGGGAATCTTTTATCTATTTCATGTTGCTCATTAGCATGTTCCTTGTGATTAGAGCAGGATTTATAAAAAGGTGTGGAAGCCGTGCGTGGTGGCGCACACCTGTAATCCCAGGATTTGGGAGTCTGAGTCAGGAGGATCACCATGAGTTCGAGGCCCGACTGGGCTACACAGTGAGTTCAGGGCCAACCTGAACTACAAAGGGAGAACCTGTCTCAAAAA
>NW_022939968.1:0-1843 GCF_012274545.1 Fukomys damarensis | reverse complement strand
AAAAAAAAAAAAAAAGGCTATTATAACCTGGTTCCTACTCAGGTTTAAAATATCAACTCTCGTCCACAATCAAGAATTTGTCTTAAAGAAAATCTGATCTGCTGGGCATGGTGGTGCATGCCTGTAATCCCAGCACTGGAGAGGCTGAGGCAGGAGGACTGCTATGATTTTGAGGTCAACTGGGCTACATAGCAAGTTCAAGGTCAATCTGAACTACATAGCTAGACCCTATTTCAAAAAGCAAACATACATACATATATAAATGGTTTTTCTTTTCTCATAATGAGAACAACATGATAAATTAACCAAGTTTCATAGTTAGAATAATGCTGGCAAAACAAATCTGTTTTAATGTTTTTATAGCAGATCCAAAGCCTACTGAAACAGTTATTTATTTCATCCATGCATTCAACAAATATTTACTATTTAATATCTACTATGTGCTAAAAGGAATACTTTCCTTGATTTTAGGCATAAGAGAAAAATCCACTTTTATTTTGGACTGTAGTATCTCAAAAATATCATTAATAAATCTAATTCATCCTCATTCTTTCAAAGACAAGCAGGAGATAAGCTTTTCATTAATAGACATTTAAAGTAAAATATGATGGTGTCATAACATGAGAGAAAGCTCTAAATCAGACTGACTAGTATGTAACTACACCATTAGCTACATAATCCAAATTATTTCTCTGATCCTCAGTTTCTTCATCTAAAAAATGATGACAGGGGCTGGGGATTTAGCTCAGTGGTTCCATCGCCTGCCTTGCAAGCACAAGGACCCGAGTTCGGTACCAAAACAAAATGATGAGAGAATGTACCTTATAAAACAGCTATGAGTATTAAATGAAATATTAAATGAGATAATAAGAAATGCTTAGTACAATAATGGACTTAAGAATAAAAGTTTCATATGTATTAGTTCTCATCATACTACCCCTAAATTAACAAGCAGGGAATGAGAAACTGTTGAGACTCCTTCATTGCCACATATGAACGGTAGATACGATATGTGTCATCTATTACTTCCTCCTTTATCAAATATTCTCACCTCCTACACATTAAGATATAAATATCCTACAGCTGACTTGGAAAGTCAAGGTCAGACGACACAAAGCACAAACCCAGACTTTCGGATCAAGTCGTTAGTGAATGCATACCTTCATCGATGTCAGGAGGGAGGCCTCCAACAAACACCTTTCTAGAGTAGCGCTCAACTCGCTCCCCATTCTGACAGCGAGTGGGAGAACTCAAACCAGATGACAAGGCCTGATCACCATGGCTGTCATCCAAGAAGGCGTCTTCAAAGGGAAAGAGAGAAGATCGACCTGAAACAAACGTAGGAGTTTCTGTAATTAAAATGACTTTCCTGGACAATACATCCTTTATTAGAAGCCCAAAGTGCAGAAAGAAATGTACCAAAAAAATGTGTCCTGAGACGTGGCCTTTCCAATAGAATATATTACTGAAGATTACCAGGTCTACACAAGTTTATACCATCTTTTTTCTCTAAGGATATATACAGCCCTGAGATGATAATTAAGGAGGAATTCTGCATTAAAATTGCAGCTATTTTCCTTGCTAAAAAAGCATTCCATTTTATCCATGCAGTCCCTATCACAGCTACTAAGAGCATATTTAACAATTATTTTTCCTTACTTTGGTCATTTCTTAAAATAAGCAGAAAAAATAGTATCTATTCACAGATTTTTTTTTTTTGTAATGTGTACTTGATGGTGACCTCATGGGCTCAGATCTAAAGATTGCCCTGAGAGCAAAGGGAATATTAAACTGATGACAGAAGCTAACAACTCCTAATGCCGGACTAAAGATCCAGTTTTCC
>NW_022939967.1:0-1573 GCF_012274545.1 Fukomys damarensis | reverse complement strand
TAGGCTTAGGTTTAGGATTGCTGAGCATGATATGGAAGGAATTCATGTACAAGACTATTTGCACATAAGAAGGAATGTGAGGGTAGTGTCTTTTTTGAAACTGGGATATACTGTGGGTTTCATAAGACCTGAAGATTGAGATTTATATATAATGGGTAGGCATTGCCTAGCAAGTAGGTTGAGATCTAGATTTAAGGGATGAAACAGATTTGCCATTTCACTCTCTTTGTTGGGTAGTGTGTGTTTGACTGAGGGGTTGTTATTAATTTGACTTTCAGTGTTAGCAAAGATGCAGGAATATAAGTACCTCTTCCAGGGTCATGGTTTGACTTAGAGTTAGGGTTAGGATTAGGATGAGTGATATCCTTGAAAATTCTCTGCATGGGTATTGGGTGTGGCTTTCTTAGTATCAGCATGAGATTTCGATTTAGGATTAGCCACAGTGCAGTATTTCAAGTACCGCCCTATTGGAAGTTAGGAATCAGGTTCTGGGTTAGGGCTAGGGTTATGATTGGTGAGGTTGATATGAAAGGAATTCAGTTACCAGATAATTTGCAAGTGAGAACGAAGGTGAGGGCAGTAACTTTTTTGAAGGTGGGATGTACTATGTGTTTCCAAGGACCTGAACATTTTGGTCTATATATAATGAGTAGTGATTGGCTAGCTAGAAAGGTTAGAGCTGGATTTAGGGACAGAATATGTTCCCCATTTCACTCTCTGTGTAGGGTAGTGTGTGTTTGAGGTTGAGGGTTGGTGTTAATTTGACGTTCAGTGTTAGGAATGATGTAGTAATATAAGTACCTTCCCGATGGTCAGGGTTAGGTTTAGGGTTGGGGTTAAGATTTGGTTAAGTGGTAGCCTTGGAATTTCTGTACTTAGGTATTGGGGTGTGAGTTTCATAGTTAGTATCAGCATGAAATTTCGCCTTAGGGTTAGCCACAGAGCAGGATTTCAAATACCTCCCTATTGGAAATTAGGAATCAGTTTGTGGGTTAGGGTTGGTGTTCAGATTGGTGAGCCTGATATGGAAGGAATTCATGTACCAGATAATTTGCATGTGAGAAGCAAGGTGAGTGCAGAGATTTTTTTGAAGGTGCAATGTACTGTTGGTTTTCAAGGACCTGAACATTGCAATCTCAATATAATGGTTAGTGAGTGCACAATCCAGATGGCTGCTTTTGTACTTAGTTACCTCTTTCAATGTATGTGAGAAGAGAAAAATGAAAAATCCTCAGTTAAATCTACTACTAATACACTGTGTTTGTTGCAAAAAAATTCTATTAAAATTGCTTAGTTCATATGTTTCAACTTGTGGGTTGCTGAATCCATAGGATCAACACCACGAGAAAATGTGGAAAAAATTTCAATTTTGAACCTTCACTTCAGATGCAATAATCTAATAATTCTATAGGAGAATCTAAGACAATGTGGTTTAATAATATCTTTCTTTATTTGATGAATATACTCATTTGAGAAACATTTTTCTTGACCATCCACACCATACTCACAATCTCTTTCACATCTATTTTACACGTGCCCTTCTTCAACTGAGATAGCCAATAACACTATTAAT
>NW_022939966.1:0-224 GCF_012274545.1 Fukomys damarensis | reverse complement strand
ACCCAAAACATTTCAGGGGACCTACAGCTCCCTGAGCAGGCACAGCCCAGCCCCAGAGGAAGCAGGCCGGGTGGCCTCAGTCTCCCGCCTCGGACTGGCTGTGTCTGCAATGGGCGGTGGGGTGCGGGCCGGCCGGGGCTGCTCCGTGTGTGTGTGTTTGCGGGTGCAACCGCACACTCTCCTAACCTCTGCTCTGCGTCCTCAGGTGACTCCTGTGCTGTGCA
>NW_022939965.1:0-380 GCF_012274545.1 Fukomys damarensis | reverse complement strand
GCTTCCTTCACAGAAGTCTGTTTATAAGCTCTAGAACTTTGGCTTCCCTGTACCCTCAGCTTTGTCTCTTCAACTTAGAGTCTGCCAGACCTTTTCTAGGTTCCCTTTCGTGAACCACAATGTGGAACTCTCTTAAGGAGAAAGCCGAGGCCATCACAGGGCAACCCTCACTTGTTTCTCGTCTTCTAAGCACCACTGCTCTTTGCTACCTTACAGTTAGGCTCATGAAGTTCTTTCTTTCATTTCATCACAAATACAAATGTGCTCCCTATTGTTATATTTTGGTTAGAGTAGAAGTCTTCAATTTTTCTTTTATAAGGCACAAAACAACATTCATCTCTCAAAAGCCTGGGGACAGTGCCACTTAAATTAAAAAAAAA
>NW_022939964.1:0-235 GCF_012274545.1 Fukomys damarensis | reverse complement strand
TCATTCCTGGCTATTTAATGGCCTCACCACAGGGAGTGACTCCACATCCTGACTGGAAGCCTACTTCATTAACTTAAACTGTACATCATAACCTTCTAGTTTTACAATAACCCACGGGGCCAGCCCTCCCAGAGCCATAGCAATGTGACAATCTTAGTATTTGAACACAAAGAGAGATAAGAATTTATAACTTCCGACTTTGAAAAGGAAAAACTCTATTTAATAAAGTGTTTTT
>NW_022939963.1:0-469 GCF_012274545.1 Fukomys damarensis | reverse complement strand
GGAGATCAAGAGTTGGAAGGAAAAGAGAGGGAGTAAGGAGAGAGTGTGAAAATCACTGAGATGTGTTGTACATGTATCAATTACTGACAGTGAATGTATTCCTTATGTACAAACATTTACTAATTAAAAACTTAGGAAATTAGGAAGAGAGGAGAAAGAATCAAATTTTTTAACTTCCACAACATCATGATAAGTGAATATATTTAAAGAGCAAAATAAAAGATAGATAATAGGAAACCGGTAGATGGATCATTTGAAAAAGAAAAAATGGACCCATAGATGGAGGGTGAGGTGATGGAGCAGGTAGTGAGTGGAAGGGGAAAGGAGTAAAGATAGAATTAAAATGTGTTATGTGCATGTACTGACTCCCTGCAATGAGTGTAATTATTATGTTCTAATGAAAATTAAAATTAAAACAAGAAAAAAATGGGTGTCAAGAAATATTAATCCAAATACAGGATTAAGAAAT
>NW_022939962.1:0-203 GCF_012274545.1 Fukomys damarensis | reverse complement strand
ATTCAGTGTTTTATTGTCTCCAAATTAAATATTGGTACCAGTTAACAACTCCTTTTCTTCATCTCAGGTCAGGATTACCCCAACCCAGTGAAGAGAAAACACCAGATAATAATGGCACCCAACATTTACTGAGCCCTTATTAAGTGCAGGATACTGTTAAGCACTGGATATGCTTAACTTCATTTAGTTCTCCCAACAACACT
>NW_022939961.1:0-776 GCF_012274545.1 Fukomys damarensis | reverse complement strand
TATTTTCCATCATCTGTGTAGAAAACACAATTTCTTAATTAATACTTTAAATGGCAATTTTAACTACGGATTACAAGTTTTCATTAAATGTTACATTTTAAAATAATTCTTAATTGTCTAAACAAGTGAAATTTAGCATTTCTTTGAATCACACAATCTCATTATAGTAGCAATACTCTTATTTTTAAAAACGTATAATTTACCCTAAATCAAAATATTATCTAAAAGTAAAACCAAATTTTACTCAAAACACCTAAAGCAGATATTACAGAAAATGCATTATCTATAAGATGTATTAACAGGATATGCAATTTCTGCAATCAATTGATGAAACAATACTTACTGATTTAGGCTTTGCCAAGTTTTAGTAGAATTCAAGAAATGTGTATTATATATAATTGAACTTCACTTTTCTCTAACTGCATACACACTGTTATACCTTGATTCACAAATTCTTCTGTTAAACAATTCAGTTTGCAAACAAAAGCATGCAGCAAAATTTTGCTTACATTAGCAAACTCCACATCAGGTGACAAACACAATCACATAAGCAAAATGTAGCTATTATCTCAATATTGTGCAAAAAATTAAGTTCACAAACTGAGGTACCACTGTATCCTAATACCTGGGTAAAAATATATTCTCACAGATGTTATAAGCGTGATTCTAAATAGTAACTTACTAGAAGAAAAAAATGTATCTTAAAAATGGATGAAAGTCTGCAATTCTACTTCAGAAAACATCTCCAGTTTTGAACTCAATCCCATTCGAATTCA
>NW_022939960.1:1383-2893 GCF_012274545.1 Fukomys damarensis | reverse complement strand
AGTCACTGAGATTCCCCATTTCTTCTGTGAACTGGCTCAGGTTCTCAAGGCAGCCAACTCCGGTACCCTTATCAATGCCATATTCCTATATGTGGCTACTGCACTGCTGGGTGTACGGCCTGTCACAGGGATCCTCTACTCTTACTCTCAGATCATCTCTTCCTTACTGAGAATGTCCTCCATTACAAGCAGATATAAAGCATTTTCTACCTGTGGCTCTCACCTGTGTGTGGTGTCCTTGTTCTATGGGACAGGATTTGGGGTTTACCTCAGCTCTGCTGTGACCCATTCTTCCCAGGCAAGCATGATCGCCTCCGTGCTGTACACGGTGGTGACCCCCATGCTGAACCCCTTCATCTACAGCCTGAGGAACAAGGATGTGAAGGGGGCCCTGGGCAGACTCCTCAGCAGAGCAGCCAGCTGTGTATGATGAACCACTGTCCTTAAAAGTGAGGAAACATAGTGAAAATGCTATGATTTTAAAATGTACTTTTCTCTTTCCATTCCCTATAACTTTGCTTTTGTGTATTTGTATATTTATTTCTCCTCACCAACTCTCTCATCACTTTCCTTGTAACTTTCCTTTATTATAAATATTCGATGAGTTTTCAAGTTTAGCAAGTTTTGTCATAAGCATTCTTGATATATATTTCCACTGTGACTTAAAGGAAAAAAAACATATAATTTTGTCACAGTATCCTCAAAATATATTACTTGGCATAATATTAATGTTCTTCCTTTTTAATTTTATTTTGCTTTTGTTTTCCCCATAAAAATTGGAATGAAGTTCATAAGAGTGATAGCCATACCAGGACTGTGCCTCATTGTGTTTTTATGAGTTTTTTAGACAAGAAGGAAAGAATCTAAGTTGGGAATTCATGACATCTGTGACCATAAATAGCACACATTCCTACCTTCACTATCCCTCTTTCTGTAGCAACAATAATTGGATTCACAAATTCTATGGATTCCTACAACTAAAAACAAATATCTCCAGCTCCAAACAACAGTGTGTCTCTCTTTTGATGGCCTGTACTCTATTTCTTTGAGTGTGTGCTTTTAATTTCTTCCTCCTAAATCATTTTTTGCTCCTTAAATTTTTAGATTTTTACATGAATTCTGGAATCTAGCTTTGAAAGCAAATTTCTCATATTTATTCATATTGATACAAATGCCTAGGATTACTCTTGAATTGTTGCTATATTCTTTGTGATGTTGGCTCTTTTCTTCATTCTCTTCATTCTTCTGACCCTCTGTCCCTTGCTCCTTATTTTTAACTTCTTGTTCTCCATTTTTCTATTCACTGCTAAACAATTTTTCTTCATTTCAGTGACTGCATAGTATTTTACTTTAAGTGTACACGACAAGTGGTTGTCCATCATCCACCCATGGACATTTGGGTAATTTCCTTCTTTTTCCGGGAGTGACTAGCCCAGCTGTGGTTGGGCATGCACATTTGCTTGCATACAGTCATGTGTTGCAGTGTTGTTTTGCTAAGTGGCACACTGTG
>NW_022939960.1:0-738 GCF_012274545.1 Fukomys damarensis | reverse complement strand
TATGTGTCTGGATTATGCACATGTGCTACATTGCTTTATTCATCTGATAACAGTTGATGACAATCTTTGACTATTGGGAAGGATGCTGCTGTGATAAAGGGAATGTGCACTTTAGCCCAATGGAGGGCAGGGAAGGGGGAAAAATTCAAGCAGGTTCTCCCATGATGTAAAAAATATCAGGGTTTGCTTCTTCTTATGTCTGGATTATGCACATGTGCTACATTGCTTTATTCATCTGATAACAGTTGATGACAATCTTTGACTATTGGGAAGGATGCTGCTGTGATAAAGGGAATGTGCACTTTAGCCCAATGGAGGGCAGGGAAATGGGGGAAAAATGAGAACCTAGGCCTGTCATGTAAAGGTACAAGATCCCAGTGATAAATGTAACTGTACTGTATACCTAAAATGTACTAATAAACTCAATGCGATAAAAAGGGGGAATGTGCACACATGTTGGCTCGTTGATAGCATATCCTTTGACAGAGATACAGTAATGAGATTGTTGGATCCTGTGGTAGTTCTATTTTAAAATTTTGAAGAACCTGCACACTGTTTTCTGTAATGGCTGCACTCGTTTACACTGACAGAAAAAGCATTTGAGGTTTCTTTTTCCTCACATCCTCACCAGCATTTGTCACCTTCTGTGTTTTTCACAATAGCTAGTTGGAGACTGGCCATAATATGTATAGATTGGTGGGGGCCAGGCACAGGCCCCACAGTCCCGAGTGCAGGGGA
>NW_022939959.1:0-280 GCF_012274545.1 Fukomys damarensis | reverse complement strand
AAATTTAATATTATTTACCCTGGAAAATCCATATGATGAAATTCTGTTCAGTTAATTACACTTCATATGTGGTTTTCTCATAACACAATGAATTTTTGAAAAATTAGATACATTGGCATTTACTTTTTATAGTAAATATTCCTTAATTCTGAGCACTTAGAGCCTAGCATAGTGTTAAGCCCATGATAGACAACTAATAGACAATCATCAAAGAAAGTTTTCCAAGCTTAGAAAGTGAGCAGCTTGGATAAAGCTATCATTTATTTAAGAAATACTTTTT
>NW_022939958.1:0-724 GCF_012274545.1 Fukomys damarensis | reverse complement strand
CCTCCAGGAGGGACTTACATTCCTACATCATTCCTAAAACTCAGGGTCCAATAAACACGAAGCGTTGCCCTCCCTCACACACTACACTACATGGGGAGCCCAACGGGGAATCCGTTCCAGCCCCGAAATGTAGCTCTAACGCTAGGCGATGGCCCCTCCCTCCCGATTCTGTCAGGGCGGCAAGGCTCCGGTCCGAGGGAAAACCACGGCACATCCGAGCTTCACAAAAGTCACTGCCCTCACCTTACCTCTCACGCCCAAATTGTCTGCTGTGTGAATTCCTTCCGTGTGGTGCTCCCCTGTCCTAACCCTAACCCTAACCCACCACCTGATTCCTACCTTCCCCGAGGGCGGTTCTCGATCTCCTCCACTCTGGCTGAGCCTAAGGTCAAATCTCATGCTGATACTCACTAGGAAAGCCGCACACCAATACCCAGGTGCAGAAACCGCGAGGCTGTCACTCACCGGAATCCTCATCCTAACCCTCACCCTCAGCCTGACCCCGGGGAGAGGGACTTACCTTCCTACGTCATTCCGAACACTGAAGGTCACATGAACAGAGGCCCCCCGCACACTGAAATGTAGACGATGCGACGCGGGGTGTGGAATGGGTAGCCTGTCCCGTCCCCATCATCGAGCTCTCACCCTACTCGCTGGCTCAGCACTGCCCACTAGCCCTGCGGTGTGACGCACAGGTCCTTGGAAATACCCAGTGCATCCCACC
>NW_022939957.1:0-311 GCF_012274545.1 Fukomys damarensis | reverse complement strand
TGGAAAAAGTTATGCCAGTTTACTGTGTTGAGTTGGCTTTGTACAGAAATTAACAGACATACTGGTCTAGAAATGTTAATTTTTTTCCATTTTTACAGGAGTAACGCACTGCATTAAATATTTAAGGTCATATCTATGTGCCTTTGATTACAGAAACTAATAAAGTATTCTCTAAATAATGAAAAAAAGAATAAGATAAGACTCAAGAGCAAGAAGCAATTTAAATATGTTCAGGGACCATTTTCATTTTCAGAATTTAGGATTATTTTAATTTTACATCATTGCCTTTTCTCTTTTACTTTCCTTTTTAG
>NW_022939956.1:0-216 GCF_012274545.1 Fukomys damarensis | reverse complement strand
GAACTTCGCTGACTGATATCTTGAACAGGGGACTCAGCTAAAGTGTACCTGAAGTCCAAATCACTAGAAACCGAAAGCTAAAAGAAGACTTTCAATTTATAAGTGCATGAAAATTTAATATACTGCACCAAGAGTTGCCATGTGGAGTTTAAAATATGCAAAACTCTTATGTATGATAATAACACAAAATATGAGAATTGGGTAAACAGAGCTTAA
>NW_022939955.1:0-534 GCF_012274545.1 Fukomys damarensis | reverse complement strand
ATTTTTCTGAGCTCCCAACTTTGAACATCTTTAAAGAAAGGGTGGGGGAAACCTGTAATAGAAATGTGTGGAGTTCAAACCTGCAGGTTGGGGAAATCAATTTGGGCCTGGTGGCCTGAGTCCCAGGGATCTGCCTTTGGCTAGCTGAGATCAGGGGACTTGGTTTGGCACATGGCTGTGCACGTGGTATATTATGACAGCAGGGACATAGTCTGAAAGAGGCCCTTCAAATTCTTTTTTCTTTTCTTTCTTTTCCTCATTTCACTCTGCAAATTCTTTCTTTTTTCTGTCCTCTTTCTCCAAATTTCTCTTGCTCCACCATATTATCCCTCATCTCCCTTTCTGTTCTTGCTCTTGCCCTAACTCAGATTTCTTCTTTTATCACTTTTTCATTTTTCTTTATGTTGTTTTCTTGTGTCATTTTACCTCATTTATGGGTCAGTAGTTCCAAGGGAAAGTGAGTCCCTGTTCCTGTTAAGGGGATATATTCTTGTCCTTATTCTTGCACTCTGTCTATCCCTTTTGAATTTAATA
>NW_022939954.1:0-204 GCF_012274545.1 Fukomys damarensis | reverse complement strand
TTTTGGTAAGATCTGGGGCTGGATGTGAAGGCCTTGAACAGGGGTGCACCGGGACCTGGTGGGTGTGTGGGGGGCACCGGAGGCATGGTCCTGCAAACAGAAGGGAGCTTTTAGAGCTGGAGAATGGCAGAATCAAGACACTCCTCCCTCTCTTCCTCTTGCTCCCGCTACTCTGGTTTTCTAAGTCCCCTCCTTTAAGATGAT
>NW_022939953.1:0-239 GCF_012274545.1 Fukomys damarensis | reverse complement strand
TTTCCCTTGGAACAAGAACCAAACTTGGGAAGCAGGTGACCTCAACTGAAAGCACAAATATTTCACTTAGGTTCCACCATATTAATAAAATGAATTATAACCATTTCTGTATTCTTTGGAAGACTGAATTCAAGTTCATAAGCCTTGGCAAGAAATTCTTATTGCTAAACTTAGGTATCATGCCTGAACTTTGTCTTTATATTGCTGAAAAGAGAAAAAATGAGATTAAAAAAATTGGG
>NW_022939952.1:0-281 GCF_012274545.1 Fukomys damarensis | reverse complement strand
TCACTACCTTCAAGTATAAAAATAAGAAGTGCTCCAAATTTTAGTATATTAAGAAACCTAGGTACTTGTCCTTATTTTTCAGGATACTGAGACCAAGAGAGGCCACATGATATACCCAATGTCACTGCAAAGCGACACAGCCAGTATTAAAAAAGAAATCCGCTGACTCCAAATCCAATGCTCACTCTTTGTTCCCCCCATGCTGGCTACTGTGGGAATGTAGCTGCCTGTTTCTTTTCTATCAAGGTAACAAATCCATCTTTGGAGCTGGGTAACCAGCC
>NW_022939951.1:0-249 GCF_012274545.1 Fukomys damarensis | reverse complement strand
AAACTTTCTAACACTTGTCACATGATCTCATTGAGTAATAGTTAAGAAATTATATAATTGCATGTGTAATAGTTGAACAGGAAGATTTTTTTTTCTTTCCCAGTTTTGAAGCTTTTTAAAGAAATCACACTATTCTCGTTAGAGAGATGTCATCAGTGCGTGCTGGTGGCATTCTCTCCATTCTTCCTTGCAAGTCTGTGAGTCTCATTTCATGTGTCCCATTTACAAGAGTAAAATTAGCATGTTCTC
>NW_022939950.1:0-1056 GCF_012274545.1 Fukomys damarensis | reverse complement strand
TGATTTTGGAATCAGAGTGATACTGGCTTCCATAAATGCATATGGGACAACTCCATCCCTTTCATTTCTTTGAAAACTTTGAGGAGTATTGGTGATATAACATCCTTAAATGTTTAAGAACTCAGCAGAGAACCTTCAGTCTTTGGGCTTTTCTTAGTTGGTTGACTGTTTATTAATTTCATTGCTTGTCATTGGGTTGTTAAGCATGTTTGTTTTCTTGGGTTCATTTTGGTAGCTTGTGTCTGTCTAGAAATCTATTTCTTCAAAATTTGCTAATTTGTTGGAATACAAATTTTCAAAGTAGTTACTGTTTTCTGGATTTTGACATTATCTGTTTTGATTTCACCTTTTCATTTCTAATTGCATTGAATTCAGTCTTTTCTCTGTCATAGTGTGTTTAGATAATGGTTTAACTACTCTATTCTTTAAAAGAACCAGCTTTTTAATTTTTTTTATTTTTTAGTCTTAATTTTATTGATTTCCATTTTCATCTTTATAATTTCCCTCCTGAACTTTGACTTGGTGTTGGTTTATTGTTGTTTCTTAAGTATCTTAAGATTTTTTCATAAGCTTATTTATTTAAGCTTGCTCTGTTTTCATAGCGTGAGCACTGATTTCTGAATTTTCCTGAGGAGTGCTTTCATAGTGTTCAAGGGGTTTTCTTGAGTTGTACATTGTCATTAACTTTCACAAATTTTTTAATTTCTTCTTTGACTTTTTCTGTGACCCGTGATGTTTAGGCGGATGTTAATTTTCTAGAAGTTTTTACCATTTCCAAATTTTCTTGTTGATTTCTATTTTCACTGCACATTGTTCTGATTGTATGTACTGGATGATTTCAATTCTTTTAAATTTACGTAAGCATGTCTCGTGGACTCATATGTGATCTATTTTGGAAAAAGTACTATGTGCTGCTGAAAAGAATGTAGCAGGGTGGAATACTCTGTATGTATCTATTAAGGGTGTATTCAAGGGTGTGGTTCAGCTCTGATATTTATTTTTTGTTTAGTTGACCTTTTGCTTTGAAAAAGTGGGATTGAAATCCTCTATTAGTTT
>NW_022939949.1:0-604 GCF_012274545.1 Fukomys damarensis | reverse complement strand
GATCGTTCGGATGCGATTCTCATCGTTGCCGAGTAGAACCATAGCATCTAAGCTTGAAGTTGGTCCTTCATCTTTAGGAAAGGTGCTCTGCCAACGCCTCTGAGCTCAGATAGGAGACATCGTCGTGCTCTTCCCTTCTCTTGTGCTTCTCTGTACCCACCGCGCCACCCTTCCTCTGGTTTCTACCCAAGCTCAGCTACTCATAGCCGCTCCGAAAAGTGCTTTGGCATCTGTGCTCTTGGTACAAAGGTCTGTTTCTTCGTTCTTCTTTTTGCTTTTGTACTGCAGTCACATTTCTTCCAAAGGTCACTCTTCCCATTCATGAAGGCTCTGTGATCGTAGTGAACCTGCCACAGCCACACCTGAAAGTGTCTCATCAGTAAAGCTTATTCTCAGTTTTTAAAAACTACAGTCGAAGTGAGGATAAACATGAGTCGATACTATAGGTATTATGCACTCTCCCGCTTTACATGGACGATATGTGAAAAATAATTATTAAGGAAGAACCCAATTTAGATGGGGGAGGCAGGGAGTGCTCCTTGGAAACGTTCTTGAAAATGAAGTTAAAAAGAAAAAGATACTAATGAGTAGCAAGGATGATGAC
>NW_022939948.1:0-372 GCF_012274545.1 Fukomys damarensis | reverse complement strand
TCTGCCAGCTAGGCAGCAAGCACTCTTCTGAGGACTTGTAGACCAACTGTGTTCCTGCCCTGATCCTCGGCGCCACGTTGTGGATGTTTTAAGGATCGTTGGCATGGAAAAACGCTTTCTTCAAGGACAAGTCCCACAGAGCTCTGTGGAGTAGTGGTCAGCAAGTGGCAAGTCTATGCCCTCCATGAAGCTGCTGCTCACGGCTACCATGAGGACCACTGGGATACACAGTCAATGCACCCTGGTCAATACCTGGCCCTGGTGAACACAGGTCCAGGGATTCGAAAGTAAATAAGAAGTACCTTGACTTATCCTTCAAATGGAAGAAGGTAGGAGTGGCCAATCAAGCCTCAGTGAGCCTGCATTCCATCT
>NW_022939947.1:0-223 GCF_012274545.1 Fukomys damarensis | reverse complement strand
TCTAGATAATTTCCATGAAATCTCATTAACATCTCTTCTACCAATGACTGTTTCACTACAACCAATAATGGGGACATTCTTAGCCGGTTCCATCTTAGTTTGGGAAAGGGAATCCAATCTTTCAGCTCCATGAGGCCTTATACTTTAAAACACCTTATCTTCACTTGCCTGTTCCAAACAGGAATCCTTTTCCTTTGTGGCCAACAACCCTTCCTGTGCCTAC
>NW_022939946.1:0-229 GCF_012274545.1 Fukomys damarensis | reverse complement strand
TAATGTTAAAATGTGTGCTTCTTCAAGGAAAACGAAATTGAGGATCTAGTAATATATTAGCCAGGTTCAGCATTTACTATATTATTGTGTTTGAGAAGAATATGTATACATTTCACTGCCCAATGCTATTCTTTTACCTTTCAGATTTTATAATGCTTTTGTTCTGTTTCAGAATTACAGCTTTTCATTGGCATGCAACGCCAAGAGGCTGAATTGCTTTCCCGTTCTT
>NW_022939945.1:0-375 GCF_012274545.1 Fukomys damarensis | reverse complement strand
GAGAGAGACAAGCCCAGCTAGGGTGAATCTTGAGACACCTAGACCCCAGCCCCACCAGATGCAATATACTTCTTTCCCTTGAAACATTACAGTTGAGAATCTCTAAAAGATGTTTCATTCCTTATGTATGATACCTGTTTTTCATATGATCATGCTGGCCTCTTTAGATCATTATATAAGCAAAATAAGTCTGACCTAGAAAGTTAAACATTGCATGATTTCTCTGATATAAAAATACAGCTAAAAAATTGAAGAGTAAAATAGTGGCAGATTCTTTGGAAGTCAAAGAGAAAGGGAACGTGAGGGAGACGTAAAATGGGTTGAAGGAGATTAAGATATGTTAAGATATACTGTCTATGCTCAATTGTTTTCACC
>NW_022939944.1:0-245 GCF_012274545.1 Fukomys damarensis | reverse complement strand
GAAAAAAATTATATGAAGAGTTACTGCTCTATTCCACAATTTCACTTTTGGATCTATTCAAAAAGATTTAAAAGTTGAGACTTAAATAGGTATTTGTGCTTGCTCCAAGATTAATTAAAGTTTAAAGTAAAACAAAATTCCACTACTGGGTGAATAGATAAACAAAATATAGTGTCCATACAATGAAATATTAATTTGCTTTAAAAATGAATGAAATTCTGATACATGCATCAACATGGTTAAAC
>NW_022939943.1:0-207 GCF_012274545.1 Fukomys damarensis | reverse complement strand
AGTCATGGGTGAAAAAACCCTCTTATAATACCTGTTGTGTTTTAAAAGCACAGTGTGATTTTTGTACAAATTTTAATGCTTTATTAGTTAGACCTAGAGAAGCAGTCCGGTAAAATTGTTCCAAAAGATGTGAAAACATGTCCACATATTTTTGACCCATCTGAAACATCCGAAAACGCTTTATTCTTATTAAGGTATATGAAAATA
>NW_022939942.1:0-206 GCF_012274545.1 Fukomys damarensis | reverse complement strand
ATAATTGTACTCTCCTCCCACCTATCTTGTCCCCTGACCTCTACTAATCTGTTGTCCATCTATTTTTGTTATTTTGAGGATGGTATACAAATTTAATCTTATAGTGCTATCATGGTTTGGACATAGTCTGAGTGTTTTCCGAGGATTATAAAACTTGGTCTTCAGTGTGGCAATGTTGGGAGGTGTTGGAAACTAAGAGTCAGAAA
>NW_022939941.1:0-624 GCF_012274545.1 Fukomys damarensis | reverse complement strand
TTTTTTTTTCTTTTGGTACCAGGTATTGAACTTGGGACCTTGCGCTTGAGAGGCAGGCGTCAGCACCAAAAAAATCACTTATTGGGTACTTTTTAATTTTTAATTTTTCGTGGTGCTAGTGATTGAACCCAGGGTCAGGCCCATGCTAGGACAAATGTTCTATCACTGAGCTACATACACCCCAGCCAGCAGATGCTTTCTGTGGAAGACGGTGTAGATGTTCACATCCTCTCCCGTGTCTAGAGACTTCTGTGTGTTTAAATTTGAATAGTTCCATTAGCTAATAATGAGAATTACTGTGGTACACAGAGAGCTACTTTATGCCAGGCAGTAGGCTTTAAATACCTTTGATTCTTGTAAGTTCTCTGTGTGGTAATTTTCATTTCACATTTGAGGAAACAGAAACTTAGAGTAACTAAGGGAATTTTTCAAGAGCTCCCATATGGGAAGTGATAAGGATGAGACTTCCGTTCCATTTCAGTTCCTCTAAGGGTGGCTGCTTTTTGGCATCCCGAAATTCTGATTTCAGGGTGAAATTCATTTTAGGCCATTATTGGGAATCACCTCAAATGCTGAGAACCTATGTAACATAGGACATCAATTCAATGTGAGTGGTGTCATGAA
>NW_022939940.1:0-1560 GCF_012274545.1 Fukomys damarensis | reverse complement strand
TTTAAGACATTAACTTAGAGTCTAGAGAATCTCAGGATGGATTAACAAATACTAACTGTACTCTAAATTTATGACATGATTTTATGAAAAAGGAGAAAAAAGATGCTAACCTAAGAAATCTAAAATTTTTGGAAACTATCAGACTAAAGCGAAAAGGAACTGTATATAAGTACTACTCATTGGTAACATTATTTCTCATGTGGGGGAGGATTAGTAATTCTGAAAATGCTATACCAGTATAGTAGGGTTAAACAAAAGTAAATAGAAGATGTATGGTAGAAGCTGGCTTCCAATTTTTAGAAAAGTCATTACAGATCACAAAGAGACAGGCTAGACTCGGATGAGCAGAAATGGAAATTATTATGGACATGTATTTATTCATAGAGTGATTATAATTGTGAACATCAACTTGACATGAGTAAGAACTAGCAGATGAATAAGTTCTAAATGTGTTCGTGGATAATTGACATATAGACCTGCAATTTATTTACCTTTTTATTGCTGTACTAGGGATTGAACACAGTGTCTCATGCATGCCATGCAAGCATGCTACCACTGAGCTACATATCCAATCCCATACTTGCAAATTGAGGGAGGAAGACTTACCCCATGGATAGCAATGAATAGTCTCATAGGTTGAACAGAATGAAAATGGAAAGCTCTTTCTCTCCATTTGGAAGAGCTTCTGTCTTCACTATTGCTTTCAGACATTGGTCTCCAGTTTCTTCAGCCTTCCCACAGTGACCCTTCAGCTTTCCAGTTAATGACTCTATAATGGAATTCCAGGCCGTCAAATTCTACTACCATGGGAACCTCTGGCTTTCCAGCACGGGCATTTTTCATTCTTCAACTCCTAACCTGCAGATGACCATTGTGAGTCTTCTGCCTCTGACACTGTAAGCCTACCTATAGAATCCTTTTGTGTAATTGTGCCTATGTTTTATATTGGTCATGTTCTTCTACAGAACCTTAACTGATGCAAATATATATTGTAGCTCTGTCAGCTGAGAAGCAATAACTATAAGCAATAACACCTCCATGCCAGCAAGCACACTCAGTACTCAGAACTTGGCTTCTAACACTATTTTCCAACAAAAGCGAGTAAGACTCATGAAAAATAGCTTATTCTAGGGCTGGTGCAGAAACTGTATGTACAAGAGGAGCCTGAATGAATCATTTGTAGGTCAGAAGCAAAGAGGTACAAAAGAATAAAACCCAAATAATGGGGACGTGCCAAACATATATGAAGAAAGACCTCCCAATGGCCTGATTGAAAGAACAAGTTGAGAAGTTAAATAGCATTGGATCATAACCTAATGGAATACCCTGAACATCCATAAGTCTACACTGATGTAGATGGATGACTGAATAAACGAGAAGGAAGAACTACTTTCCCAGTGCTGAAGAATTACTAACAATTCATGAAGATGCTAGCCACTCAAAGAGGAAAAGCGTAACTCCTTATCCCTTGAATGTGATCTGTGCTTCATAAATGGCTTCCAAATACATGCAGGAAGAAAGTAGAAAAGAGTAACTCCACAGTGTAGGCTTTCAGGGAGC
>NW_022939939.1:0-266 GCF_012274545.1 Fukomys damarensis | reverse complement strand
ATAAATAGTGTTGGAAAAACTGGATTTCAACCTGCCAAAGATTAAAATTAGACCCTTGTCTTTCACCATGCACTAAACTAAAATCTAAGTGGATTAAAGATCTAAATATTTAAAAAAACTAAACTTGCTGGAAGATAAGTTAGGTGGAATTCTTGAAGACATTGACATAGGAAAAGACGTTATGAATAAATCCTCAGTAGCACGGGAACTAGAGAAAGAATCAACAACTGGGATCTCATCTTATTGAAGAGCTTCTGCACTGCAAA
>NW_022939938.1:0-222 GCF_012274545.1 Fukomys damarensis | reverse complement strand
GTCATAACACTAAATTCTGTTGCCTCTATTTAAACATCAGTTTTATTCCTTCATATATACTATATTTCTAATAATGACCTCTTGGGTATTAAATGATAAATGTGTGTCATCCTCATATTAATTGTCTACTAGTAAAAAAAATGTCTATAGTAAGCCTTCAGTATTTTGAAAAAATTAATTAAAATTTCCCTCTTTCTTTATCTTCCATTTTTCCTAGGAACA
>NW_022939937.1:0-212 GCF_012274545.1 Fukomys damarensis | reverse complement strand
TTGTGCTTCTAATTTATTTTCAACTTCTCTTTCTAATTGTTCTTCCTTCATTTTCTTTTTTTTTTTATTTCCTATTTGGAATATCTACATAAAGTTTTACCTCAATATTGATATTAAATTCCACTCCTCCATTATACTTTCTTTACTACTAAACTTCATCGAAGAATTCTTTCCTAGTTAAAATACACCTGCCCCACGATTACAATGAGTCT
>NW_022939936.1:0-3694 GCF_012274545.1 Fukomys damarensis | reverse complement strand
AAAAAAAAAATAGGTTTCCTGTATCTCTTCTTACAATTAGGTTTAAAACATATGTACAAACTATGAAATAGGGAAAAGAATGGACATATAAATTTTGATTGTGGGTAATTGGACTATTGATAAAGATTTTTTCTTTTCAGTATTTTAAGATCTTTTTATAAAAAAATAGACACCTTCTGATATCAAATTCTACTTGCTTTCTAATTGTTTCTAAAATTTTTAAGATTGTATACTACTTTTTTCTTTTTTTGTCAGCATGTTTTTGTTTTTTGTTTTGTTTTGTACCAGGGATCGAACTCGGGACCTTGCGCTTGGGAGGCAGGCAATGGCACCACTCAGCTAAATCCCTGGCCCTTGCCAACATATTTGACTGCAACTTGTTTGATCACTGTTCCTGTCCGTGTGACAGAATCATGTCAGTGGGTCTAGAACAATCAGCCTGGTACTCAGCCTGATACTCCTAGCACCTTGAATTTTTAGTTCTTTTTTAATTGACCTGTAGGTTTTCCACTTGGCTATAGCTTGCTTGCTTGCTCTTTCTTTTCCTTCCTTCCTTTTTTGCATTTTTAAGAGTGGAAATTATACTTATCTCTTCGGGTTGTGCCGAGGTTGAAAAATGATGGTTTTTGTGTTTTGTCATATACTATAAACATACAACTGAGAATGGAGATGCACCAGTGACGTGCACATCATGGCCCCTTTGCCTTGCAGTAGAGACGGTGAGTATTCATGAGAAGGCCTCAGGGTTGCTCTTAGCTCCCTGTCCTCCAGGGCAGGTCTGGAACCTTAGTGGAACAAATGGGCTCCTTGCTGCCCTAACTCTTTAAGATTGATTAGTGCTATAAAACCAATTTAGTAATTAAAATGAGAGAAGACTGCCAAGTAGGTGCTCTTTACGTTGGTCAGGAAGGATATCACCTCCCCCAGCAGGAAAACCTGTTGGGGGAAAAAACAAAACAAAGCAAAACAAAAAACCCAGATGGTTGCCCAGTGTGAATGCAGGAAGTGCCTCGAGAATTAAGTTTTTTTCCCCCAAAGTGCCCTCTTGGGCGTTACTGATGCTTCTCTGGCCTCTGCACCAGGCAGTACTTGAAGAAGAGCCTGAATTTTCCAGGTTACCCTTTCAGTTCTCTAAGTGTGTATGAAGGAACCGGACCTATTACGAGTACTGAAATTGTTGTACTTTTAAGATTTCCCCACCATTTACATCTCAATATCCATGATTATGTGCTATGATTGTGTGTGAAAGAATGTAGTCTTCTAGATACTAATCTCTTGTACTGTCCATTTATTTATAAAATTATTTTTAATGCATTCCTTCCAGTATCTGTGGTTTGCCTACCCTGGTAAGACGTTATGTCCCATCTTGAGGATAAGAAGGTAAACTCCATTCTCTTAACCTTCACGGAACTCTTATGCAGCTAGAGTTTGGGACAGTGTGACGGTGGAAAGGGAAGGGAGCAGTGAGAACATTTAGCAAGGCACCCTGACCATCTCCCCACGTCCTGCCCAGCAGCTGTGTGCCCAGCAGCTTAGGCGCCGTTGCCTGGCTTACACAGGTAAAATCCATACCTGGAGAGGCGGAGTCCTTTCCCCAGAGTCATCTTGGGAGGAAGCTGCACATAGACTAAGGCCATTTTCCTTCTTCATCCTGGTTTCCTTCATATATACAGCAGGTTAAATGTTAGGTGGCATTATTGCCACTGTGTGATGTCTCTCTGTCGCCTGCAGATTAGTCAGTTCAATTAAAAATACAGGGTGATTTCCTAGAAGTTTTCACAGTGAGGAATATCTGAATCTCATAGTATAAAAGAGTAGCTTTTGTTTCCACTTCATAATTTCACTTGAAAAACTCCAAAGATACCTGAAGCTTGTAGCACACAGGCTGAATTTATACCATGAATCAGATGAACTTGTATTCCTAGACTGCTGGTCATTTATGCATGTACTTTTTTTTTGGTTATTGATTTTTTTGAGACAGGATCTTCCTCCTGCCTCAGACTGGCATGTGCCACCACGCCTGGCTCTGCATGCATTCTTTTAACAGATATTTACTAGGCGCCTGTGTAGACCAGGAACTGTTTTGGTACTGGAGATACAGGAGTGCAAAAATCAAAAGCCCAACCTCATGGAGCTTACACGCAGTGGAAAGCAGGCAGGGACGGATGACCAGCAGTTACATAAAGTGTGCAGTGTGTCTGGTGAGCCGGGTGCAGCCTGCCGTTTACACACCAGGCGCCTGCACTGTGTGGAGATTCCGACGGCTCCCCCAGTCGAGGTGCTACAGAGCAGAGGCAAATAGGGCAGCTGTTAAACTGTCATGGGAGACATATGTGACTAGTGATGGTCCCCAAATGTGGAGTTGCTGCCAGCCACTTTTATGATACTGCCAGCGTCCTGTGATTTTCTGATACTCCTTTCCCCCTTTGGGGCAGTGTCCCAATGTCGTGTCACTGCAGGTAAATTGTGAGAGGCAGCATCAGTCTGGCATTGTGGAGAAAAAGTACTGGCTCTTCTGCTTCTTGTCTTTGTGAACTGGACCAGTTCTTGGTTGCTCTGATCTTTGCACCTTTATTTTCTTATTTTAAGGATTGAAGACACACTAGACAAAATGCTCTACCAGAACCAGTCCCCTCAGCCCTCCTCACTCTTTGAGTGTCTGGGAAGATTGCTTCTTCCTAGGGTTTGGGGAGGGTCTAGGGCTGACTGGCTCACAAGCCTCGTTAGTACTTGCTGTGTCGAGGGGGCCAGAGGCAGGGCATGTGAAGGGGAGGTGTGGACCTTGGCCCTCATGCCCCTGCCTCACTCCCCCAGCCGGCTGACTAGAGAAGGCTGTAGTTCCTGTGAAGGAGCTGGGATTTGTGGAGCGCGTGCATTAGTGCCTCTCATGTTCGAAGGGTTTCAAAAGTGTTGTTCTTACTGTGTATTATAAAAACTAGTATAGTTCTCATCAAAAATAAGGTCCTAAATAAATAAACAGTTTCTTCTTTGTGACCCTTGTTGCCATGTCTGCCATTTGCTGTGTTTGGTAGCAGACTTTAAAACCCCGGAATCTGTGTGTAAGTGAGCTAGAAGGCAGGGTTGTGGGAGCTGCATCACTCACTACTCAGGTTGGTTGTAGGGCCGCACTTCGTGGATAGCTTAAGTAGTCAGATGCATTAATCATTAAATGCTTTTGGGCATATTTGGAGTTTTAAGATTTCTGCAGAAAATTTCCTACTTTTAATGTCAAAATTTGAAATCAGTCATTGTTGAAGATATTTTGGAGTCTGTCACTGACCTTAGATTTACCCATTTATAGTGCTGAAACAATTGCAGAAAGATTGCTGTTTTAGAGAAACTTTAAAAGCCTCTTAATATGTCATTTTTCTTTGAATTTTCTGCAGATCCATGAAGAGAATTTTACCTCCATATTTTCTATATTTGGAGTCAGAGAGTTACTTTGAGAAGCATAGGTTTAGCCTTCAAATAATTTATTGCAATCCCTTTGGCCTTCTTTGTGAATGAATTTCAAATCACTTGACACAGTCTTACTTGGTGTTTTGTTTGTTTGACTTGGCATTTTGTAGGATCCCATTCAATGAGGATGTTTTTGCTACCAGAGTGAAAAGGACGAACAGTAATGACAAAGACATAACAGAATTACAAGAACAAATTCACAAACTTCTCTTGCAGGTAAAGTGAGAATTTTTTT
>NW_022939935.1:0-2620 GCF_012274545.1 Fukomys damarensis | reverse complement strand
TGAGTCCCTGCCCTTCTGATTCCTGATCACAAGATGTGGGAAGGTGTCACTGCCCTGAGCCTCAGTTTTCACATCCATGAAATGCAGGCTTAAACAGTAGCTGCCTTGTTTAGTGGTGAGGACTGAAAGCTGTTTATTATTTTTATTGAAATATTTTTTAAAAATTGGTTTTTGGGGGGCCGGGAATCTAGCTCAGTGGTTCCACTACCTACCTCACAAACACAGGGTCCCGAGCTCGATCATTGGTACCAAAATAAATAAATAAATAAAATTTTAAAGATTGGTTTTTGGGGTAGACATATAGCTCAGTGGTACAGTAGTTGCCTAGCACGTGTTAGGTTCCTGGTTCAATCCCCAAAACTAAAAAAATGTATATTAGTTTTTCATCTTCACAACAACCCTAGGAAACTATTATTGTGCCATATAGATGAGAATCTTAAGGCTCAGAGAAGTTAGAAACCATAGCCAGGAAGCAGACAGGCACAGACTGAAGATCAGGTCAGTTCCTACTGAGCTTGGCTTCTCAAGCAGAGTGAACAGCCTATTCCACATACCTGGCCTGGTGTCTCCTTGAGTCCCATTTTGTGGTACTCTGCAGACGTAGTACTCTGAAATCAGGTTCCCTTCCTCCTAGTTTGTGGTGCTACACAACCCCTCTTCCTCCATTCTGCATGGAGTCACAGAAAACTGCAACAGTTTAGCCAGCTATACTAAGAAGGAATGGTAGATTTCCCCAAGTAGCCAACTACATTATATCTGGCGACCATACACAAACCATCACATCCTACTCCAGACAAGCTGGTTACCCACTTCAAATACTGGCAAATGCCAGGATATTCTTTTGTATGTGGTGGTGCTGGAGATTGATCCCAGGACCTCATGCATGCTCAGCATGTCTACCATTGAGCCATATCCCAGCCCCAGATTATTTTAAGTTGTTTAATCTTGACTTCTGTAAGACAATGGCAGTGGAAGCCACCTGAATTTATTTTTTAACCATCTGAATTTTAAACACAAAAGAAAATAAAATTACTCACCCTGTCTAGGGGGCTGGGAGGAAGATTTCATATGAGCTGAT
The DNA here is from genome assembly GCF_012274545.1 of Fukomys damarensis. Classification (NCBI taxonomy): domain Eukaryota; kingdom Metazoa; phylum Chordata; class Mammalia; order Rodentia; family Bathyergidae; genus Fukomys; species Fukomys damarensis. The sequence continues at coordinate 1,542 of NW_022939935.1, read as the reverse complement.
GATGAACACAGGAGGGAGAACAATGGGAAGGGAGAAGATAAAAGGACAAGGAAGACATAAGAAAAGAGACAGTAATGTGTTGGTGTCTGTGGCTGGGAGAGGAGGTATGCACTGGAGCAATACATGTCTCTCTGATGCAATGGGGTGGGATGGCCAGGAGGGAAAAAGGTTAGGTGCTGGGTGAAAGCTGCATGACAGCAAAAGCAAAACTTCTCAACTTCAGCAGAGTCAAAGGCTACCCTTAGGTATGATGAAGACAAAGCCTCTCACCTGGTAATTTAGTACAACATGCAGTCTGATTCAAAGTGCAGAGAAAGCCTAGAAGAGATGGCTGGGCCCTGTGCTCAAAAAGCGACCCTCTACTCCCACGCAAAGCAGAACAACAAGCTTGAAACGACCGGTCAAGTGTGCCTTGATGGGATGAGCACGTGGAAGCTCAGATGGGCTACCTGGGCACTGCACCCAAGGGCCACCCCACCAGACTCATGAAAGCAACAAAGCCACCCATTCTGAAATGCCCATCAGTTAGTCTAGCCTCAGGCCAGCTAGTCAAAGCAGCCATGCTGGGCAAAGCAGAGGGGAGGCAGTGTCTATCACCTGAGAACTTCTAGATGGGCCAGGGAGCTCTTCTGGGCAGGCGGAGCTTCCGCATGACTCTTCAGGACACTACTGGTGCTCCCACAGCCCTCCTCCTCCCCTGTCCCCAATATTCACCAGAGGCCTGCCCATAGGCGGTGGCCTGTACAAAGAGCACATAGAGGGGTGGCGCAGGTGTCTGGCTGTCTCATATTGCTTGTGAGCCTGGTCAAATGGCATGAACAGGTACTCCTGCACTGGGAGGGAAGCCTACAGACAGCAAAAAGAGGGTTTTCATTTTTCTTTCTTTTTTTTTGGTGCTGGAGATTGAACCCAGGACCTCAGGAATGCTAAGCACTCATTCTATCACTGAGCTTCACCAAAGCCTTGCTTCTCCCTTTAGCCCATCTACAAAGGGCACATGTGGCTGCTTTGTGACTGTATAGTGTTTTATTTGCAAAAGTGGTTCATACAGGGCTGGGGATTTAGCTCAATGGTTCTGCAGCCTGTCTCACAAGAGGAAGAACCCGAGTTCAATCTCCAGTACCAAAAAAAAAAAAAAAGGATCCTTCTGCCTCAGCCTCCCAGGTAGATGATATCACAGGTATGTGCTTAGTTAACTCTATTTCTTTATACCAGTACAAAAAGTAAAAAAACAAAGTAATAAATGAAATTATAAAGGTATCATTTCTGATTATATCAAGAAAACAAGGTCCAGGCAAGGTGGCACACATGTGTAATCCTAGCACTCTGAGAGGCTAAGGCAGGAGGAGTGCAAGTTTGAGCTTGACCTCCACAACTTAGCCTGATGTTATCTCAAAAAAAGGGGGCAGGGAGCACTGGGAATGATAAACCTCAGAGCAAAATCCCCGCGCTCAGCCCTTAGTATTGCAAAAAATAAATAAATAAATAAAATCAAGGGGCTGAAGATGTATCTCAGTGGTAGAATACTTGCCTAGAATGTAC
>NW_022939934.1:0-411 GCF_012274545.1 Fukomys damarensis | reverse complement strand
TGCCACTAACCTTAAGCCCAAATTTAAGGTCAAACCCTAACCATGACACAAACTCAAATTTTAACCCTAACCAAAGCCCTAAATCTAACCATAATGCTAACCATAATCATAAACCCTAAACATAGCCTTAATCCTACTCTTAAACTAACACATAAACTTAATCCTAACCCTAACATTTAAGCCCTAGCTCCTAACTCTAACCCCAAATACTAACCCAAACTGTTAAACCTAACCCTAAACTCCAAACCTAAATCTAACATTTCCAAACACTAAACCCTAAACCGCAATCACTAATTTAAACATGCAACTTACCCTAAACCCTAAGACTAACCCTAACAACCCAAACCCACCCCCTAAATTTTACCACTAACACTAAGCCCAATCCAAATCAGTAACTGCTAATTTCTAGCC
>NW_022939933.1:0-551 GCF_012274545.1 Fukomys damarensis | reverse complement strand
ATAAATTCGAACATGACTGGTACCTAACACTTTAAATAAAGATCTACCACTATAATCATTACTTTTTGTTCACAATTTTCATAGAAAGTGATTTTGATAGAATATTGATATCAATGCTCTAAACAAGAAATGAAATAATAAATATTAGGACTGGGGGTATAGCTCAATCACAGTGGGCTTGTCTAGCATTGTGAGACCCCAGGTTCAATTTGTACACTGAGAAAAGCAAAAGAAAGAAAAAGTACATGAAAGAAATAATAAAGATTAGAGCAGAAACTGAGGAAATACAAGACTATTAAAATATAGAAATTTAATGAAACCAAAAGTTAGTTAAGTCGGCAAACCTTTGCACTAACCAAGAGGAAAAGAGAAAAAATTTAAATTAGTAAAATCAAGAATGAAAAGTCACTGCTACCAAGCTAACAGAAACAAAAAGGATTATAAGAAAATACTACAAGTGATTTTATGCCAACAAATTACATAACTACATAAAATGGACACATTCCTAGAAAGATGCAAAGTATCAAGATGACTCTTTAGGAAACAGAAAA
>NW_022939932.1:0-717 GCF_012274545.1 Fukomys damarensis | reverse complement strand
GTGCCTGGAGAGAGTTGAGTAGTTTATTGACATGACAGTACATTTGTGAGAGTTCCAGGTGGGCCGAACCAGAGGTGGCAATTACCCTGAGGATCAGGTTGGCTTTTCATTTGATATCCTAGAACTTGAAGGAGTGGTCAAGGGTTGTTGTTAATGAGGTTTTTCCCACTCTGCAGGGAGACACCACCATCACATCTGGAGAGGAAGTTTTAGAACTTATATTGTTGTGGTCATAATCAACACAGCAGCCAAAACCCAATGCAAGTGTATGCAAGTGAGGTCTAATTGGGTCAGATAGGTTCTAATGGGGATAACATCAACCTTGAGCCCACCATATGTACATCCATTGACCCTGGAACCATATAAGTACAGGTGTGAGACAACTCTAAGAGGCTAAGAAAATTGCTAAACTGAAAACTCACTGTTGTGACCACACTCTCTTACACTCTGACTCACATTTAGCTAACTGGCTACTCCATCAAATGTAGATCAAAGTATTTATCAATAGATCCTCCTTTTTAAAATATAACTAATTTTTAACTAAGTCCACAGCTAATGTTCTGAATTTGTTATTAAATGTAAGCTGTTAGATCTAGATTTCTCAGAATACAAACATTAAGGACACCTGAGCCAGGTATGTTTATTTTATGGGAGAAAACAATGCTGAGTTGTTTGGATAATGGTCTGTGCTCATGAATTTGTGCCATCTCTGTCATC
>NW_022939931.1:4214-6451 GCF_012274545.1 Fukomys damarensis | reverse complement strand
AAACTGAAGTGTCAGCTTACTAATATGGTGTGAGAAGAAACCAACTCCATACAAGAACACTCTACATGAACCTTCTTACCTTAGAGCTTGTGACAGGAGAGGAATTTATAATCAATGCAAATTATTTCCAAACAAATGCAGGAACCTCATAAAGACTTGTCAGCAGAAACAACTTCACTGTCTGTCTTTGACAGTTATCCCTGGCAAATGGTCAGTAGTTCTTTGCCAAATAACCATGGACCTTTACAACTTTCTTACCAAGATTAAATCAATCTTTATAACTAATGTTCCATTTTAAGTTTTGTAATGAAACTGTTCAAATTAATTTTTGAGACACTCATCTATGGATAATTACGAAAGTGGGAACACAGAAATTTAATATCAGAATAAGAGAAACATTTACTTTTGTAAAAAATTTTGGAATGACCATATTTTCATTGCATTTTGCACATACCATCCTTTCAAGCAGTACATTCAAGATAAACATTGAGATTAGAAGGGTGGCCTGACTTACAAGGCCCTTGCCTGACAGCCAGAGGACTTGGATTCTGCCCATGGTTTCCATGACAACTAGTTGTATAGCCTAGGCAAGGCAGTTTTGACATTATTGATAAAAGACAGGTCCAAGAAAAATCTCTGTTATGGTTAGTCCATATTAGTCATAACCAAATCGATCCCAAGGGGGACTATTTTCTATAAAATGTGATACTATAGGGGTTTTTTTAGTGAATTTAATTGCACAAAAATGAACATTTTTCTATGGATATAAAAATATACTCCTTGTATTGAAATATATTTGTTCTTCCTACAAGATAATTATCCATCTAATAGCAGAGGGGTATAGTTAAAATTAGTCACTAGACAATTCAAGTTGATTTTGACCTTGCCAAACAACTTCAGTGATTAATGTTTCAATATTTGTGCCATTTATACAAGTTCTCTATACCCAGAGATAAAAACTAGAAATTCTACTTGTTAGCCTTCCTTTTAAGCTTCAAGCACAGCTACTATTTTGTGGGCCTGTTGGGCAAATGGAGAACATTCTTCTAATTCAAGATAACTAAGAGTCCTTTGAAATAAAGACTCCTGTATGCATCCCCATATGCAGATGCTCAGAAGTGCTCAGAAATTCACGGTTCTGCACTAGGCTGGCCTTTGACAATAATGGTAAGAAAACGGATCAGCGCACTTAAAGCACTTGTCCATTTGCTTAGGTGATTGTATGAGTTTTGTAGCATGAGACACCAAATAGCATTAGTAGTAAAAGTCGGTGATGCTACAGAGGGGACTGATGTACTCTCAGAGTGCAGAGAGAAAATTAATAGGCAATTCTAAGACTGAACAATAAAGGGTAAAATAGAGGAAGTTCAAGAGCAACAAGCAGGCATATGTAAAGCAGTGGTGATTGAGGCTTGTCTATTAGCAGGGATTTTTACTACTAGTGGGTTCTACTTACAAACTTCCTATTCCCAAAATTTATTTGTAACCTGAAAATCAAGACTCACAATGCTTTCCTGGGTATTCAGAAATATGATCAACAAGGGAAGTTTTTTCACATGTCCCACTCTGTCTCCTTGGTTCAGCTCTCAGGGATGAGTACAGGATAAAGATTGCAGCTGACTGTGAGTACAATGCTGATATGGGAGAAAGATGACTCCTGACCTGTTACATATCAAATGTGCCAGTCTGTGTTCCCACACAGAGAAATGAAGGCATGAAGCAAAGGAAAAATTTAGGAGAGTTTTATTGGCAATAAAGAGAGAAGAAGCACTCCTGGATTTCCAGGATGGGTCATGAATGGGGTGGCCACCAAGACCTTTATTGGGTAAATTAGAGCAAAGTCACACTGGGTAGAATGTGGGTCCAAGTGCCACCGACCCACAGGATCCCAAGCACAGCTGCTTAGCTAATGCTGTTCCATGGGAAGTGGCTCACACAGCAAGGGCACAGGGAAGGAACAGGGCATCCAGGGAAGGGTGGGCCCGGATGCTCCAGTATCCCACCAGGATAACTGGCACATCATCAAGACTCATGGACCAGATGGTGCTAGTTACGGTATGGTCCCAAATGTCCCACAGGGAGGCAGTTAGGCCTGGCTCTACATCTTTACTTTGAGGCTTGGCCTTTTTTAGGTGCGTCTCCAGCCACTATTTTGATATCTGTTTTTCACTGACCTGCTTGAGCACTAAGTCCCTCTCTGACTGGACGTTAATTTCTATCTAATGTAGTGGCCTACA
>NW_022939931.1:0-4105 GCF_012274545.1 Fukomys damarensis | reverse complement strand
TCTGGGCCCAGAAAACTGGGTTTCAGTCCTGAGGCTGGCACTGGTTAGTGTGATGGTCTGCAAATCACTCAACACTGTTGGACTTCATTTTCTTTGTTGTAAATAGAAAAATCACACAGGTGAGAACTTTCCCTTTCTGTTTCATGTCAGTAGAAAATCTGTCTGTGTTTGGAAACAGAAATGAGACTGTGCAGCCAGGTTCCAGGAGCTGTTCCTATGCATTTCTGGGTCTTCCTCTGCTTATTTTTTAAACTGTCACTGGGCATATCAGTGGGCTGAATGCAGACAAGCCCAGGCTTTGCCGCTAACAGCTGGTGGACTGTGAGACAGAAGACACCATGAAACACGAAAGTATCCTCGAGATGTTTGTGCTGTGACCAAAGCAGCCCCAAGTTCTCCTGAGCTGACTCAGCTTCACACAGCTTTCCTCTAAGGTCCCTGACCTTCCGTTCTCCAGAACATTCACTCTAGGAAACGTTTAGTCACGGTTCTTTCTCTTCCTGTTCGAGATGTAAATCTTCTTCCAAACATCTGCCAACTTCACAAACCAAAAACATCTTTCTCAAGGACTTAAGAACCAACCCTTCCTTTAGAATGTGATCACAGGGAAGATGGAAGTCCAAACTCCCAGTTTCTGGGGAAGGGTAACAGCCTGACTTCGCTGACGGCCTACTCCAAATGGCCTCTGGTGCTTTGCCCACCACCTTCCCCAGTGCCTAGGATTCCTCCACCTTTTCCTTCAGCTCAGTTGAGTCTCTCTCCCATTCTGCAGCAGTCTTCAGTGAACTTTGTTGCCTATTTTACTTGTCTGGGACAATTTTTCTTTGACAGCCACCCAACTTCTTTGAAGCTAGGTCACTGGTGACTAAGGAAGCAAATTTCATCTCAGAAGCTATTAAGGAAGAACTTTTGAAAGACGATCTGTGACTTGCATTAATCAGACTGTGAAATACAGAATAATTCAAGCAACAGGCGTTTTCAGCACTCTCACAGAGGATAGGAATGGCAAGCTTGGAAAATGCCTTGAGACAGCCATGGGCTATGAAAAAGCTGACTTTATTATTGTGAAATTTGTCCGAACCTTCTGTTCTGCTTCCCAATTCTGGCTTGATGTTCTCATCTTAATTTAGCAATTACGTTCATTTAAAAAAATGAATCTGCCTGCAATCTCATCCACTCAGGAGGCTGAGGCAGGAGGATCAAAACTTCAAAGCCAGCCTGGGCAACTTAGAGAAATTATGTCTCAAAGTAAAAAATCAAAAAGGGCTGGAGGTGTAGCTCAGTGAAAAGACATTTACCTACCATCCATGAGGCCTTGGGTACAATCCCAAGTACCTGAATAAAAACTCTGTAAAACGCAGTAATTAAACTTATGCTTATTGAGGAACTGCCACAGGCCAGGCAAACAAATTCAGGTCTCCTTGTTATACAAAACATGAATATTTTGTGTCCACACAATATACTTTCAAATTTGCATGGTGGGTGTCAGCAGCCAGACTTGTAACCTTGGGCAAGTAACCTGGTCTCTCATGACTCAGTTTCTTCAACTGTAAAACTATTTTCTCAGTTATTATAAAGATTAAGAAGTTAATGATGGAAAGCATTTATAACAATGCCTGGCATACATTAATTGCTTAGTAATTTCATATCATTGAAACTTATTAAAACCAAGTGTTATGGTTTAAGTCTAGAATATCCCCCAAAAGCCACCTTTTGGGGCAAAGGTTTGAAAGCTGATGAATCATGGGGAGGAGGGGTGCTGTAATCATCAGTAGACTGACCCATTGCTGAGTTCACAGATAAATGTGCCATCAGGAGGTGGGCCTGGGTGGAAGAGATGTCACTGGGGGTGTGCCTATGGAGTGTGTCTGCCTTGCTCCTTCCTTCCCTCTCTGCTTCCTGTTGCCATGGAGTGAGCAGCTTTCCTTCCCCATGCCCATCTACCATGATGTTCACCCCTTGGAGCCAGTTGCCTGTGGACTGCTTCCCCCAAAACTGTGAGCCAAATTAAACCTCTTCTTTAAGTTGTGGGTGCTAGGTATGTCTCAGCAACAAGAAAGCTGACTAACACAACAAGCTTAAGCCATACTGATGGACATTTATGTTCATATTACAAAAAAATACCATCCCCAAAAGTGAAGTCATTACTTTCAGGATTGTCCATTACATATCTTTCCTTTGTAAATATCCTCACATGATAAAGAGAGTTCCCTCCCAATACCATATCCCCAACTCTACTCCCTCACCACAAACATGCATGGCACAAGATCTTGTACTTCATACGAGAACTTTGCCTCAGCTCTCCTGAAGAGAGAAAGAGAACCAGAGGACAGGAGAGGAGCACAGAGACAACGTGCAGAGCACAAACACCAGCAAGCAGACACCAGCCTGTGGGAGCCCTGCAGCCAGCTTTGCTTCATGCCTAAGCTTGTGGGCTCCAGAGCCAGGCTGTCTGGACCAAACCCAGCTCCTCAGCTGTGTGACCCTGGGAAAATGACTTGCTTCTGTTCTTTTATTCTTTATTCACCTGGAAATAAAAATGAACAAATGGATTCCTGTCATAGAGTTGTTGCAAAAAATGAAATCAAATAAAGCTCCTGGAAATGATCCTGATGTGTCAGTTCTTGTCATTAATCAAGGTATAGCTCCTTGCCAGCATTTTTCTCTTCTTCACCATAAGCTTCTAGATTCCTCTCTGAGTGCTTTACTTCACATTAAAACTCTGAATGAAGATTGTGCACCAGATGGAAACTTCTGGGTCTCTTACATATCAGAACCAAAACAAGTGTTCCTTTGTATTTGTTATTCCTTCCACTAGAACTTAAGTTCCTTATTAGACCTGGCCATTCTGTCTGGAACAGCCCCATAAATGTTCATTGATTTAATTATAAATACTAAACATACTATGCAAATTTAATTATAAAATGAAACATTGTGCACATTTTATAATAGCAAATTGCATTTCAAAAATATTTTAAAACACATCAGACTTATTAAAGTTTCAACAGTACCAAAAGGCATAACAAGGCAAACACACTTTTTTAATTTTGGAAAAGATTTTAAACACAAACACTATATTGGGTGACATGTGTATATGAATTTAAAAGGTATTATACAGTATAAAAAGACTTAATTATTATGCTTTTTATATAATTTTGGAAAACGCAGGCTAGATTTCATTGCCCCACATTCATTCTGTTAATTCCAGAATTGTTAGCTGTACCTAGATTTTAATAATTCCTTTTACTGTCCAAGCTCTTACATAGATGTAATTTGGCCACCACGTTCTGAGCAAATGATTTGTGCTCTCAAAGCTTGTCTGATTCTTGGTGAGTCTGAGGGGCCATTATTGTCATCATGTGCCGTGTCATCGTACCGCGTTAAGAATAAATGTGGGGTGTGTGTGTGTCGCTCAAAGACAAGGAAAAACATTAAAATGTACGGGACTAGACTTATGAAAACAGTAGATACTAGATTTTACCAATTTGTGTCAATATAACATTCTTAAAAATGAAGCATTAAGGATTCAAATAGGGCCTGTATTACAAATTAGCCTTCCACTTACTCTCTTACAGAAAATAATGAGCCAATATAAAGAGGTAAAATGGGGGCCGGGAATTTAGCTCAGTGGTTCCAGCGCCTGCCTTGCAAGCAAGGACCAGAGTTCTAGCCCTGGTAACCTGCCCCCCAAAAAGAGGTAAAATGATGCTCTAAGTTGTCCATTCTATTTTTAAGTTTATAGAAAAAAAAAACGGAGAATCTAGAAAGCTTGACCACACCTAGGTCAGAAAAGTCATTCATGGGAAGCCTAAGACTTAGAATCCGAGTCGTTATTTCTAGACTACTATCAATCTTATTTATTTGAGTGCTGCAAATGAACCACAGCCTCGCTCGTGGTAGCACAAGTTCTTCCACCAAGTTAAGCCTCCAGTATTGTTTTACTCCTTATTTTTTAAAACCAGTTCTAGGGTCACAACAAAACCGAGCAGAAAGCACAGAGATTTCACATGCACTTGCTGCCCGCGCACACACACGCACGCACGCAGTGTCCCCCGGCCAGCGGAGCGGAGCGGAGCCTTGGTCACCGGCGTTGGGCTTCGGCGGG
>NW_022939930.1:0-380 GCF_012274545.1 Fukomys damarensis | reverse complement strand
CTCGGTTCATGCATTTGGGAAAGTGTCAACCCCGTCTGCTCCCTTCTCCTAGTGAGTGGGAACCACACATCCACGCAGTCAGGACTTTTCCTCCCTCTCTCTTATAGATGGCCTTTAATTCATTCGCATCTGGTATTACGATGAACAGAAAGTTGCTGTTTTCACCTCAGTGCCACAGGAGACACAGAAAACAACAGCTGCTGCCATTGCACAGCTAAATAAAGGGGGGAGAGAAGAGGAAAACCCTAATGAGTCTTCTCTAAGAAGTCTCAGAGAAAGCTGAAAACCTCCTGTGAAAGAGGGAGGAGATGCGAGGAGCAGCCCGGAGCACGGGCTGCTTCTCAACACTCACTGAAAGGGGTTCCATCGTTCCCAGCCCC
>NW_022939929.1:0-2303 GCF_012274545.1 Fukomys damarensis | reverse complement strand
TGGCAGAGATCAAGGGTAGCAGAAGGTGGATTTTGTTTAGTAGGCAGGGTTTCCTTTTAGGGTGATGAAAATGTTTTGAAACTAGAGGTGGTGATGACTGCATAACACTGTGAACGTAACTAAATGGGGCTGAACTGTACACAATAATTTTATGTTACATGAATTTGCCTCAACAACAAAAAATAAAGAGTGAATGGGCAGGAGTGGCATGAATGTGAAGAAAGGAAGACAGAAAGCAAAAACAAGTGTTTCAAAAGTTGCAAGAAGGATTAAAATAAAGTAGACAGAGAAATGTGCACTCAAGGGAGAAATTTTTCTTTTCTTTGTTTTGAGATGGGACATCTCAGAAGACATTATGCTGCTGAGAATGACCCAGCAGAAGATTCATAAGAAAGACACATGTAATGACAGCCCCTAGGAATGCAACAGGAGACAATTCAAAATAAGTGGAGAATCTAACCTTTAAAAGATTAATAGAAGAGGGAAAACAATACTACACATTCAAATTCTTAGAGTGTGGTAGAGTAGAGGAAAGATGAGACTTTCTATTGATTGCCTCTAAATTTTAAAGAAAGTGAATTTAAGAGAGGTTTTTGTCATTTTTAGTAGAATGAGATGAGAAATGGAATGGAAATTTTTTTTAAATAGTCATTTTGAAGAATAGAAGAGCAAACTTCTGGAATTGGAAGGTTGAAGAATACTGTTCTCTTCTTTGACGATATGACACCAATTAAATATGTCTATTTAAGGCCCTCAATTTAGCTACTTGCCAAATTGATACATTAGGATGTGAAAACTAATAAGCCTTTCCTCTGCTGAAACTAGGACTGTATACTCCCTCCAACTTTGGATTATGACTAAGATACAAAAGTTTTTAAGAGTCTGACAAAATCAAATACAGTAAAACTGTGACTTTCAGAGTTATATGTACATAGGACTTACAGAATGGAAACTAGACCTTGCAAAGAATAAAATGACCTCTTTCTATCAGCCTAGACTCTGAATTGTGTTCCTTTCCAATAAGGATATGCTTAGGTTTTTGTCTATTCCTGAGATACTCAGACTATACCAAAGACCCTCCTGAATAATCCAAAACATGCCTGGTGAGATGAACCAGATTTCAATCAGTTTAGAACAGATTCTCTCATAGCACTATTTGCCTTCAAAGAATAAATATGTGGGCAATTCTTCTGTGTAGGGGAGAATATGTGGAGATAGAAAATCAAAAAAGGAAAAAGAATCATAAAAGGAAACACAAAATTGTGTTATTTTTAATGAAGCACATAAAATTACCTTTTTCGTCACAATTTGCCACACACTCCATTTTTTCTTGGCATTGTTTAGGTACCACCACAGTTGCTATCTCCTGAACATCTTTCATTAAAACATCGCAGTCTACTTTGAGAATGTTTTTAAGTCTGTTGAGCTCCTTTGGGGCATTCTTTTTTCTCTTTTCAGCACGCATTTTTCTTTTCCACTTACTCCGTAAACTTTTAGCCATGTTTTACCTAGCAGTTAACAAAAGCAAATTATTTATAATAAAAGGCAAATCCTTGGAAAATCAGGTCAATGGGTATCTTTACAAAAAGGTATAAATGGAGGGTGAACTCTTCACTGTGTTCAAGATTTATGGTGAGTTAATATGCTACTTACGGGAGGATCAATGCGGCATATGCTGCCATTAAATAACAAGAGGGGCAAATCAAACTCCCTTGGGCAATAGCAAACTACACATGTTGCCAATTCTGACAGCTACTTAGTTTTCTTATAAGATGCAGAAATAGAATTTCCCTCAAAATGCAAGGACTGTCATCTCCTTATATTTATGTAACAGTTTACGATTTACAAAATAATTTTTATAAAACCATTTAATGCACCATTTCTCATTCACCCACTCCAGCCAATCCGACTATCTTAAATGTACCTTTTTCCACTTTTGCTTTCTCTCCACTTCCAGTCCCAACCCTGAATCTTTCACAACGGGGTTAGTGCGAACACAGTCTTTCTTTAAAAATGTTAATGACTTCTCCCCTCATATATTCCAGATCTAAAAGGTTGCGATCTGTCCTCTGCTTCCTTCAACTCTCACTATTCACCCTCCTTACCCTCCCATTACATCTGTTAAAAGTCCAACTACATCCACTTCAATATCCTGGCATTTGCTGTTCCTATGCCTGGAAATTGCTCTTTCCAAGGCTTGGTCCCTCTTTCAGTACCTCATTACGTCGCTGAGCCGTGAATGCTCTCCCCCCGCCCGTTTAATGTGTGTTATAATCTGAAGCTATTTTGTCACCTTCGACGGA
>NW_022939928.1:0-1207 GCF_012274545.1 Fukomys damarensis | reverse complement strand
GAGTTCTGCAATGGCTGGCCAAGGGCGCACTTCCTGTGAGCCACAGAGACAAGGGGAGTTGACCGCCAGGGGCTCAGGTCAGATGTAGAGGCCCTGATACCTGGAAGCTTTGTGTCTCAAGGGTTGAGACACCCAACAAGGCTACACCCCATGATGCACACGGTATGGCCCTTGCTGCATGGCTGGCTCTGTAGGACTCTGCTCCCTCCTGCCTCTGTCCCACATGTGCTCAGACGCTGCAGAATATGCCTTTCAGTGGCCTCCTCAGCCTTCTTCCTGCCTGCAGAGTCGGCCCCAGAGGCCATGAGCGTTTGTCCCATTTAGCCCAGGTTAATAGTGTGGTACAGTGGTTGGTACAGGTTCCTGGAGTTCTTCAGCTTCATGCTCACAGGCAGTAGTTTTTGCTCAGGACAGCGTTCTGTAGAGCACACTATCCTGTGGAAGACTTTGGAGGCCCTTTTCTGGGGGCGACTTGGAAAAGCATTGTTGTCTCTATGTGCCGGCCAGCATAAGATACAGAGGCAGGCAAGATGTCTGGGTCCTGCACGTAGGAAGCCCAGGGCCTAGGAGGGGGCTGGGCACTGAAGAAGCGGTGGTACAGGGAAAGGAGCCAGGCGACAGCATGGGAACGTGGAAAAGGGCCCAGCGGGGCCAGGCACAGAGCAGCATCAGGACATCCTGACTTCTGTGCCCTGGAAGCGGAGGGGGCGTGTTCATGTTTGTCTGGGGGCTTCAAGGTCCTTGGCTAAGGACTTGGCTCACAGAGTAGTACAGTAGTACTGTCCCTGTCTGGTGCATCTCGGGGGACTCCATCCCCAGCACCATGGGGAGAAAAAGAGAAAAACACGTCATCGACTGTCTACACCCTGACTTCCCTCCTTCCACATCCAGAGTATCACTCATCAGCAGTTCCAAGAAGCGGGCTCATTAAGCAAGAAGGAAGTGGGGGCTGGGAGTCGATGGGACAGGGCCTGGGCAAGCGGCCAACACCGTGTCCCAGTCCCCGCTGCAGCCTCGTGGCCATGGGACACACCCGGGTCCTTGAGAGGTTCCCATGTCCCCTGCTACCTTCACAGGAGTAGCAGTGTCACATAGACTCGAGAAACTGAAACTCAGGTGGTGAGTTGCCCGCAAGCAATCTGTCGAAACCAGCATTTTTCCAACTGCCATTTCGACAAGACAAGTCGCCGACACAAAGCACAGTGAC
>NW_022939927.1:0-1007 GCF_012274545.1 Fukomys damarensis | reverse complement strand
ACCACAGACCTGTTCAGAGAAGAAGAAAGCAATGTACGGGCCACTGGACTACGATGTGCATGTTCGGCTGGTCCCCCACACACAAGCGCTCCCACACAGCTCTGGGAGGAATCGAAGGGAACAGCTCAGCTGCTCTGCTGCTGGGATATGGTTTTAGTTTGTCCCCAAGGGTTCACGCCTTTAGAACTTGGCCCTCAGTACGGCAGTGCTGGGAGATGGCGGGACCTTTTAGAGGTAGCACCTAGTGAGTAATTGCGAGACTAGCCCTGCTCCCTTGCTCTGCTTTCAGGTCTCACCGTGGAATCTCACCCTCTGGTGTACACTCCTGCCGTTGTGGTGCTGCCTGCTGTAAGAGCAGGTAGGCAAGGGGCCTTCACCAGACCTGGCACTATGATGTTTGGACCGTTAGCCTGCAAAGCTGTGCGCTAAATAAACCTCTTTCCTTTATAAGTACCTTACCCCAGGCAGCCAATTATAGTAAAACAGCCTGACATAGATGCCCATCATCAAAAGAGTCTGCTGAGGTGCAGAAGGTATAAGGCCTGGAGGGAGATCAGAGACCAAGGGAGGCTTAGGGATTAGGCACCTGCTGATCACTGTGTACACTGTGTATTTCACTGGCAGCTCCAGCTGGAAGGTCGTCTTGTTCATTGCAGGCTTACTGTTCTCACTGGAGTAAGAAAGGGGAACACAGTTCGGGAGGAATTTAGGAGAGGAGCCTTCAGCTGGGGCCTCACACTGGAGATGGGCGACACACCTTAGCCAGCCGGGGCTCACCTGCTGGCATCGGCCCTCATAAGCAACCTGTTTCCCAGGGCAGCCTTGTAAGAGACATCAAATGTGATCGTGAAGGTGCTCTAAGGGAAGAAGGAAATGCGGTGGAAAAGGAAGAAATCAAGCAGGAAAGACCATGGGGGAGCGAGGAAAGGGAATGGAGCCGGACGGAGGAGAACAGCGGTGAGACCTGCAGAGAAGCACTGACCTCAGCACCCTCCCAGAAGATGGGC
>NW_022939926.1:0-498 GCF_012274545.1 Fukomys damarensis | reverse complement strand
GGATCACGGATGGGGCTCACGTGTAGGGCACGAGCCAGTTGTTTTGAGGTTCTTACTGGTGACATCTTGCCTGCTCATCCTAGGGGACCACGCCTGGAGACATCTGGGTCACAACTCCATGGCCACACTCAGCCTCAGAGTTGCTACTAGACCCCACTTCCCATTCCCGGGTTTGTCTGGCATTTGTCTCCTCTGTGGCTGTCTGTGGCGACCCCGACAGAGTGAAGTACAGCAAGTTCACTCGCTCTCTGTTTAGGTGCAGAGAGGCGTGTTTGTAAGGGGCCTGCCGTCTATTAAAGGAGACTGCTTCTTTATTTAGGGTTTAAACAAGCTGTGTCTTCTCAGTTAGTTAAATGAAACATTTCATGTTTTGTGGGCAGTTTAGCTGGAATCTAATTGTTTTGTTTTCTAAAGACAAGCAGTCTTATCCCTACATGAGGGAGTAGTTTGATTTGGTATGATTGAACATAGAAATTAAAGAGACAACATTTTTTTTTT
>NW_022939925.1:0-218 GCF_012274545.1 Fukomys damarensis | reverse complement strand
CAGGGATGCTTGGCTCTGGATTTTCCCTATTTGAAGTTTTTGAGAAATCCTGAGTGTGAAAGTGTCTTGATAAGGAACTGCTTCATTAATACAACCTGGTTACTGTGGAGATGAAAAAAAGAAAAATCAGAATTGAAAATTTACTGGGGCAGGCTGAACAGGAAGGCTGGCTTACACAGGGATACACACATTGTTGCTCTGTAGTCCTTTCCAGTCGG
>NW_022939924.1:0-280 GCF_012274545.1 Fukomys damarensis | reverse complement strand
TGTAATAGCTAAAACTTGGAAACAGCCCGTTTGCCCATCAGTTGGAGACTGGATAAAGAAGATATGGATTTTCTATAAAATGGAATATCACTCAGCCATAAAGAATGAGGAATTAGATTCTAATTCTAAAATACTAATTCTAAATAATTCTAATTCTAAATTCTAATTCTAAAATATTTAGTAAATACTAAATAGTTTCTCTGGTGTGAATAAACTGTAATAGTACATAAGATCCTAATTATATAATGGACAATGTGAAATAGGAAGAAAGGGGCTAAAG
>NW_022939923.1:0-324 GCF_012274545.1 Fukomys damarensis | reverse complement strand
ATTTTCCACTTTTAAAAAATATTTCACTTCAATAAATTAACATGGGCCTGGGATTTAGCTCAGCGGTTTGGTGGCCTGCCTTGCAAGCGCAAAGACCAGAGTTCAATCCTCGATACCCCCCACCCCAGAAAAAATTAACAAATTTAGGAAACACTTACTTCACCACAAGTCTAGAACCTGAAAATTTTTCATGATCCAACACCTTAGAAATTACTGCCATCAAGCCCTACCTAAAAAGCAACAACAAACTGCTACCATTATCATTTCTTGTAATTTTAATACTTGTTTTTAACTCAGAAGCTAAAATGTCTTTATTATTTATTT
>NW_022939922.1:0-242 GCF_012274545.1 Fukomys damarensis | reverse complement strand
GCCCCCTCTGACCAGACCCCCGCTTCCCAGCAGCACGTGAGTTCTGCTGTGAACTCATAGTCCAGTTGCCTTCAGAAAGCCCTGCCTCTGAGCACATGAGGCTTTGGGAAACAGTCTCAGTTTAAACCCTAGAACACTGTCCACTTCAGTCACACTGCATATCACACTGCGAGCAAAGCGGGTGCTAGGGGAGGAAGCAGACTGGGGTTGGATAGCTCAGCCCACCAAAGCAGAGGATAGAT
>NW_022939921.1:0-449 GCF_012274545.1 Fukomys damarensis | reverse complement strand
CCTCTGAGAAGACACATCTCTCCATAAGACTTCAGGGGGCTTTGAATAACCCACGGGAGGAGGGACAGGGGACGAGACGGCTTGTGGAGAATGGCCGAGAGACAGAGGACCTTCTTGTGCTAACTCTTGGTGTAGCAAATCAGTCAAAGATGGAACATCTGAAAAACACAAAGAGAATAAAAGGGAGACTTAAATCATTCATGCTAAGGTTGGTTAAAAATACAAATGTATGTGCGTTTTCAGTGTGTCTCCAAGTGGTTGATACTCGACTGACTGATTGATTGATTGATTTTGCTGGTTCTGGGGACCGAACTCAAAACTGTGTGCATGCTAGGCAAATGCTCTATCACTGAGTCATACATCCCTCATTCCTGTTACTTCAAATTTTAGCAAAACATGCAAAATTGAAAACAAAATTGTTATTAAAGCAGAATTGGACAGCACCGTTT
>NW_022939920.1:0-202 GCF_012274545.1 Fukomys damarensis | reverse complement strand
CCAAGTTCCACGGTGTAGAACTTTCCTCTTACAGTGTCATATCTACAATCAAGAAGGTGTAGAGTTTGCAGCATTGGGGATGTTGTGCTTTTAGATTCTGTGCTTTAGATGCTGTCGTCTTCCAGACTTAGAATGCGTGTGCTGACCAGCAGTCTTTTAACCCAGTCTAGTAGCGGAATGTTGGGGCCGCTTGCCCTTGGTG
>NW_022939919.1:0-238 GCF_012274545.1 Fukomys damarensis | reverse complement strand
TTTTTTTTTTTTTTGAGACAGGTCTTACCCTGTAGTTCAGGCTGGTTTCGAACTCACTATGTAGCTCCAGCCTGCACTCAAATATATAGCAATCTTCCTGCCTCAGGAACAAACACTATTAATGATTTTCCAGCTCTCTGAGCTATATGTAGTTTTGTGAATATTTGCTTTGGTCATCAGTAATTGTTCAGGTCTATTCCAGATATATAACCACTGCATTTCAATGACTAATAATTTG
>NW_022939918.1:0-956 GCF_012274545.1 Fukomys damarensis | reverse complement strand
GCAGCCTTTGGGAGGGGTCAGGATGGCAGCCTTTTTGGTAATAACTTGGGGCTCTAGCACAGTGACCTCTTGGCCAGCATCATCCAGATTAGAGCTCTCAGATGACCCAGTCACTGAAGTCTCATTGATCTCTGGTAAACTACACGTGCCCGATGAATAATAACAGCAATAATAATTACTAGCATTTATTGAATGCCTATTATGTCCTAGGCTCTGCTCTAAGATCTTTACATGTGCAAACCCAGTTAATATTTGTTATCATCGTGCGGGAAGGAAAAATGGAATTTTACACTTTGTGAATTACCCTCTCCATTTGACAGCCTGGGAAACTGAGTTTTGCCAGGTGAAGTATTTGCCCACACTTCGGTCAACTAAGGAAGAGGAGCTGGGGTCAGGCCCCCTGAATGTTTGTGACAGCACTTGAGTGCCATGGTGGGGGTGGTTGAAACATCTCCCGGGCAGAGAGGTGCGTTTTGTCACTGCCTTTGTTCGGAATTGTCAGCACGCGCTAATATAAAGTAGGCCAGTTTTAGTCAGTTTTATTTATTTTACATTTCCTAGAGTGCTGACTTTAACCACCTTCGTCGACCTTATATGATATCACCTGCTTCCCCTAAGTTCGATGAGACTGGGGCCTCTCTCATCAGCTTGGTGTTTCCCTCCATCCAAAACCATTGGCACAGTCAGAAGAAAAAAGGAGGAAGGAAACTGGTAGGTCCTCTAGAACCCAATTTAGGCTCCACCTGCACCTGATTTCCTTGCTCCTGGGCCTCTGTGCATCAAGCTGGGACACTCAGAGTTGATCTTTGAAGGCCCTCCTCGCTCTCAGAGATAGCAACAACTGTTTCACCACTCAATACTACTTCCTGGTGGCAAAGTCTGCCCAGGTGCCTCAGGTAGAC
The DNA here is from genome assembly GCF_012274545.1 of Fukomys damarensis. Taxonomy (NCBI): domain Eukaryota; kingdom Metazoa; phylum Chordata; class Mammalia; order Rodentia; family Bathyergidae; genus Fukomys; species Fukomys damarensis. Next base: position 54 of record NW_022939918.1, on the reverse strand, counting down.
ACCGCGCCACCCCCTCTTCCCCACAGCTCTGGCCCGCCCCCTTAGCATGGATGC
>NW_022939917.1:2805-3140 GCF_012274545.1 Fukomys damarensis | reverse complement strand
TTGAAACTAACTATAAATTTTGGTTTGAGTTTGTGTAGGCTGTACCAGTGGTGTAGGTTCCGCTCCCGGCTGGTGTAAGAGGAGGAGGGAGAAAAGTGAATGTGCTGTGTAGAGCATGTTCTCCCCTCCATCCCCAGCGAGCGCTGCCCACCTTCTCCCTCATGCTTAGGCTTGCAGCTCTGCCCTTTTCTTACTTAAATCCCTTCAGGCCCTGCCTAAGCCCCCTGGATTGGCAGGGGCCCCCAGGCTGAGGCTGGTGTCAGTGCCTTCTGCTGCTTAGTTGTTACTTCTCTCTTCAGCCTAGTCAGTCATGAAAAATACACATTTTTCGTTTC
>NW_022939917.1:0-1364 GCF_012274545.1 Fukomys damarensis | reverse complement strand
CCCATGGTAGGCCATCTGGTTAGGACCCGCGCTGATTCTGAATGCCACACTTCTACGCTCTCATGCATTTCTTCTTTACTTAGACACAGATGGCTTTTAATTTACCGAATCATTTTATTCTTCTTTTCATTTGAGACAAAAACACTTTTTTTTCTTGTACTGCGAAGTGAACCCAGGGCCTTTGAACTGAGGTATGTTCTAATACTTTTGTATGTTTTATGTTTTTATTTTGAGATAGACTTTTGTTTTGTACCGGGGATTGAACTTGGGCCCTTGCACCACTGAGTTAAGTTCCCAGCTCTTGAGACAGACTTTTGCTAAGTCATAAAGTTGCCCAGGTTGGGCTCAAATTTATGATTTTCCTGTCTCAGCCTCCCACAGGGCCAGGTATATGCCACTATGCCTAGCTAGAGACAAAAGTTTTTATATATTTTTCTCTTGCTTCTTTCTTTAAACTTAACACTCACAGGTTATTCTGATTGTCATTGTTTATGTGGAGTTCTTGATTATTTCTTTCTGAGGGCCAGTTGTCCATAATAGAATTTGTGTTTCTCTGCTCATCACATAGACAAATTAAGCAACTAGGATTTTGTCAGTTGAGAAGCAAGGAGGGAAACTAGTGCTTATTTATTTATTTATTTTTAGTAGTACTGGGTGTTGAGCTCAGGGCCTTCACATTGAGCTATATGTCTAGTTGCCCCCCCTACCCTCTTTATTTCGAGACAAGGTCTTACTTATTTGCTAAATTGCCCATGCTGGGCTTGAACTTGTGATCTTCCTGCCTCAGCTTCTCAAGAGTGCTGGGGTTGTAGATGTTTGCCACATTTCTTGAGATCCATGTACTTTCACATGAAATTTAGCAGTCAAACAGTATTATTTGTGTAAGTTTTTCTTTTCTTTTTTTTGTACCGGGGATCAAACTCGGATCCTTGAGCTTGCAAGGCAGGCAGCGGAACCACTGAGCCAAATTCCCGGCCCTGTATGTTTTTCTTAACTGTAAAAGGTTGGAGTAACATTATTTGTAAAATAAATGTACAATATAATGAACTTTGCTAAGTTCCTCTGGATTATAAATAAGAAATATCACTTTGAATAGGTTAAAACTTTTTTTCAGAGCCTTAGTTTACTCTACAATAAATCAAGTGGCTTAAAGGGTTCGGGTCATTGTGTTGTGTACACATGTATGTATGTACACACAGAGCGCGTGAGCGTGTGTACCCCTATGTGAGCGCGTCTTAGCAGCAAGATGGAGAAGAAATTCTTCCTTTGCATTTCAGTCCCCCAGGCATCTACCTTTACAGTGTAGATACTGAGGGGTTAATTAGAAAATGTGAGTCAGACTTGTAGGACTTGGTGCTCCACTG
>NW_022939916.1:0-253 GCF_012274545.1 Fukomys damarensis | reverse complement strand
ATATAGTAAATGTTAGTATAATTTATCGTACAATAACTTTGTATATTTTTGTCATAACACAATTAATAAGGTATCAAATTCTACTTTCTGATCCATATCTTGGCCTTGATCTGCTTAAAAGAATATTGGGTCTTTATCAGCATGACTATACCATAGCTCTAGAAAATTTTATATTAGGATTCATGACACAGTGTAATGAGAAAAACATAAAGGCTATTTCAGGTATATTAAAACCATTCCAGCATGGATGATG
>NW_022939915.1:0-290 GCF_012274545.1 Fukomys damarensis | reverse complement strand
GTTTCTTTTGCCTCCGTGTCTATGCTTTTTGCTATGAAACTTTTCAGTTCTACAAGAGACTGGTATGCGTTCTGCACTGATGACTCCTGGCTCGGCTGCATGCTGTGTGTTGGCCAATAGAATGTCAACCGTGACACGGAAGTGGGCTGGCTTTCGACTTTGTACCACCTGTGATTCAGGCTGTGCTGTTGGAAGAAAATTTTATCTGACTTTACTGATTCAAAGAGGACACAGACAGAGAGAAAGGCTGCCATCTTTCATGTACAAAATACCAGACAAACCCGCCCAGA
>NW_022939914.1:0-204 GCF_012274545.1 Fukomys damarensis | reverse complement strand
TCATGTCTTTTCTGCCTTGAAGTCAGCTGATCAAGAACTGTAAAGAGCCAAACCTTTCCTTTGCTTGTGGGTGCTGGATATTGTGTCTCAGTGATGAAGAAAGTGCCTGAGACAGGTTAGGACTTGTCTTTTCCTCAGGGTTGGGTACATGACACCCACACACCCAGTCAATCATCTGTGCCTTTTGAAAGGACAGTCTACAAA
>NW_022939913.1:0-610 GCF_012274545.1 Fukomys damarensis | reverse complement strand
AGTTAAACTATCATTATTTGCTTATGATATGATATTCTACATTGAAAACCAAAAAAAAAAAAACTCTGATAAAGACCTCTAGACATAATTGACACTTTTGGCAGAGTAGCTGCATAAAAGATCAACACTAAAAAATCAATAGCTTTCTTGTACACAAATAACAGACTCACTGAGAGAGAAACAGAGAAACATATCTTTTCATGACAGCATCCAAAAAAATGAAGTATCTAGGAACTGATCTAATGAAGGAAGCAAAAGTCCTCCACACTGAAAACTACAGCACTGTGAAAAAAGAAATCAAAGAGGACATAAGAAAATGGAAAGACATCCCCTGCTCTTGGGTAGAAAGAATCAACATAGTGAAAATGGCCATAGTACAAAAACTGCTATACAGATTCAGTGCAATGCCAATAGAAATTCCAACAGTGTATTTAACAGAACTAAAGAAAATAATACAAAAATGCAATTGGAACCCAAAGAGACCTAGAAGAGCAAAAGCCATCTTAGTTAACAGAGACATGATGGGGGCGTATCACAATCCCCAACTTGAAACTGTACTACAAAGCTACTGTGATAAAAACAGCATGGTTCTGGCAAAGAAAAAGACCTG
>NW_022939912.1:0-256 GCF_012274545.1 Fukomys damarensis | reverse complement strand
GCACACCACCCTCTGCAGGTGTAGGAAGCCTGCATTTGGAGGCTGAATGTAAAATACACAATTTTGAGACAGGATTATAAAGAATGAACATTGCATAAAGGCTGAACATAAAACATGAACATTGGCTGTGACTACAGGTTCCATTTGACCCAGCCATCCCTGTGCTGGGTATCTTTCCAAAAGAATGAAAAGAGTATCACACTGATATATGTGCACCTATGTTTATAGCAGCACAGTTTGTAATAGCTAAAACTTG
>NW_022939911.1:0-486 GCF_012274545.1 Fukomys damarensis | reverse complement strand
TTTTACCTTATTATTTCTCAGTCTTCCCTGTTCACCCTACACTGTTTTCTGCCCTAGTTCAGAGTCCCAACATCTTTATTCTAGATGATGATAAAGCTTCTCAACTTTCCACCTTAAACCCATCCTTGTACTTTGGCCATGATACTCTTTTCAAAACATCAAGCCTTCGTGAGTTTCTAGTTATTAGAGAATAAAGATTCTTAACACATTTTAGGACATCTTACCAGATTAAGCTGTCTTCTTTAAAAAATCCGTTGTGCCTTTTCCCCATTTCTTACCTCTTTCCTCTTTAGTGGTTATCTGTTGCTGTATACCACATTTGAAAATGATATAAATCCAGTGACCCTAATAAGTGAGATAGCAGCAAAGGAGGCAAATGGAAATGCTGCTTTAGGGAGTTAAGGTCAAAGGTGGAAGCTAGTTTGCAGATAGGCAATAGTCAAGGCAAGTGATGACAAGGATCTGGATTTGGTCATGGCAGTAGGA
>NW_022939910.1:0-245 GCF_012274545.1 Fukomys damarensis | reverse complement strand
AAAAAATGTGAGAAAATGAAAAAATGGAATTAAAGTGTTTGTAAATGGGGAGGGGAAGAGGGGATGAAGGGAGGGCAAGGACAAGGGGGAAAAATGAGAACCAAGACCTGTCATGTACAGGTACAAGATCCCAGTAATGAATGTAGCTGTACTGTACACCTAGAATGTACCAATAAACTCAATTAAAAAAAAAACCAAATTGCAGATTTCATTAGCTATTTGACCTTTTGGGCCAGTTTCCCCCT
>NW_022939909.1:0-207 GCF_012274545.1 Fukomys damarensis | reverse complement strand
ACAGAGATTCAAACACTGTTGTGAGGAACTTTTAGCAGAGAAGCCCTTCAGGCCTAAGAGATGTCCTAGCAGCTCTGAGTCCACACAAGCCTCCAGAACTCTGTATAGTTGTGGATAGGTTCATTTTCACGTTAGAAGACAAACGCACTTTGCAGTTGGCTTCTGCGGTTTAAAGTGCAGTTTTCCCCGGGAAACAGCTTCTCTCGC
>NW_022939908.1:0-211 GCF_012274545.1 Fukomys damarensis | reverse complement strand
CCACATCCCCCAATCCACCTCCTATCATTAATTTCTCATCCTCTTGCTTTTGATCATCTCCTCTATATGAGCCAATCAGCCAAACTAATCTCAATAGCATCAGCCTAACTTCTAAATGACAGGATCTCTGCTTTTCACTTTGAGAGGCCATAAGCAAAAGAAAGAACCCTTCCCCAAAGAAGACTACAAGAGTTAAATGGAAGATGAAGTT
>NW_022939907.1:0-214 GCF_012274545.1 Fukomys damarensis | reverse complement strand
TCGCTCCCCTCCGGACAGTGCTCTTCCGGTCACAGGGACCTGAATGCCGTGAGACCTGCACCACGGACCATCTGCTTCTCAGAGTAAACAAGGAAGGACTTTAGTCTGCAGCCAGAAGGACAGAGCTGGCGTGTGTCGCTGTCCAGGGCTGTGCCTGCAGCGTCCCTTGGGGAAGCAGCTCCAGGTTCCAGGCCCTGCTCTGTGCCAGGTCTGA
>NW_022939906.1:0-224 GCF_012274545.1 Fukomys damarensis | reverse complement strand
ATGAATTTCCTGAACATGAATGTTCTTTTGTGAAATTAAATGATTCTTGACAGTGTTTATGATCCTGTATTTTCTTTAGCCAGTAACACTAAGGAGTCACTTCTTAAGGACTGTAACTGTTATCAAGGACCATATAAGCAGCTCTGCCTCCAAGTTATTTAGGTTGTGGCCTTTCTTCAGGAGCTCATATCCCTGCAGCCTCCAGAGATGTCACTTTTGTTCTT
>NW_022939905.1:0-263 GCF_012274545.1 Fukomys damarensis | reverse complement strand
CTCCCCTCCAGCCGACTCAGCGTGCTCGTGACCTGCAGTTTAGTGTCATAACCAAGCTGTGACCTGTTTTCCCTGTGTAAGGACCAAAGCGTCCTCTCGGGAGGTAATTTAGCTGGGAAGGGGGTTTAGAGTCGCTCTTGGAAGATACTTTACATATGAAAGAGGATTAAAGAAATACCATTTGGCCAGATCAAAGAATGGGTGTGCATGGCTCCCCTGCCCTGGGTGAAAAACCGGTGGAGGCCAGGGCACAGAAGAAAAGG
>NW_022939904.1:0-825 GCF_012274545.1 Fukomys damarensis | reverse complement strand
ATAAGATTTGCATTTTCCTCTGTTCACTCCAGGGGGTTCATATGGCCTAAAGGAATCTAGCTGAACATGGTAGTGCTTACCTGTAATCCCAGCACTTGGGAGGCTGAAGTAGGAGGACTGAGTTCAAGGCCAATCTGGAATCATAGCAAGCTCAAAGTCAGCCTGGAGTACATAGTGAGACCCTGTCTTGAAAAAGATTTTAAAAGTCTAGTCCTGAATTCTGTATGCCACCGGGGTAAATCTAGAGTTTGGTTTCTGTATTGTTACCTTTAATTCTTACTGCAACACAGTTTGGCTATCAACAAGCCCTATGGCGATAGTCATGGGTGGGGATCCATACTGACTAAATCCCTCTACTGACTCAGTGGTCCTTCAATGGAGGGCAGTCATTCTGCGGAGAGAATGGTGTGTGGATAGAAGGAGAATGGTGAGTCTTAGCTAAAGATTCCCAGATCTGTCTTAAATCATCCCATAAGTATGGCTTTTCAGATCACCCTAGAATCATGACGCTTGAAGGTCAACATTTTCTGTACTTTTTTCTTGTGTTTTGGGGTCAGGGTCTTTTTATGTAGTTCAGGGTGGCCTTAAACTTACTATGTATTAAACTTACTATGAGGTTGGCCTCACAATGCTGAGGTTTTAGGTGTGTGCCACCATGTCTGGTGAGGTCAACATTTTCAGTCCCACACACCACAGTATCCACTGATCTATGCAGTTTACGTCAGAGCTAATCTCAGCAGCCCCTCCTGCTAGAGGCTTCAAATATGTTTCTCTGTTATAAAGATCTGTGCCCACAGAAGTTGGGCAATTCTTTCTTCTCAAACT
>NW_022939903.1:0-222 GCF_012274545.1 Fukomys damarensis | reverse complement strand
CAGCGGGGGACTACAGCCCGGAGGCTGCCTGCTTGTCTGGATCTTAGCGCTGGATCTACTTACTTAGGCGAGGGGCGGAAAAGAGGGGGAGACTTGCCAACCTGGGGAGTAGCGCATTCGGAAGTCCGTCGCAAAGATGAGGGAAAATGATTCGCCGAAGGGTGATCTGGCTTCAGAGAGGAGGCCTGAGCTTGAGTCCCCCGAGGAAATAAGTCTATTAGG
>NW_022939902.1:0-231 GCF_012274545.1 Fukomys damarensis | reverse complement strand
CGGGTTTCTTCCCCCTTGAGGAAGCCCATAGAGAAGGATCCCAGGGAGCTGAGAGGTTACCCCAGATCACTGTAGCCAAGGCCCCCGGCTCCACCTGGCCTATTGTCAGCCGACAAGCCCAGGGGCTTGCGGGCTTCTGCAGGAGAATCTCACCATGTCCAAAAGGGCAGGCACGCCGCCTGTGCTCGTTCCTACCTAAATAACTGTTAGCAGGAACAGGAACGAGACTCT
>NW_022939901.1:0-365 GCF_012274545.1 Fukomys damarensis | reverse complement strand
AAACCTTCATGCTAAAATCAGGAACAAGATAAGGATGTCCACTATCACCACTCCTGTTCAATAGAGTTCTAGGAAGCATTAGCCACAACAATTAGACAAGAGAAAAAAATAAAAGGAATAAAGAAAGTGAAGGAAGAAGTTAAACTGTCACTATTTGCTGATGATACTCTACATAGAAGACTCTGCCAAAATACTTCTAGACTTAATTGACAGATTCAGTACAGTAGCTGGATACAAAATCAACACTCAAAAATCAATAGCCTGCTCCTACACACATAACAGGCTGACTGAGAGAGAAATTAGGGAAACAATTCCCTTCACAATAACATCCAAAAAATGAAATATCTAGGAATCATTCTAACAAC
>NW_022939900.1:0-821 GCF_012274545.1 Fukomys damarensis | reverse complement strand
CCCCTCTTTGGGCATCAGTCTACTGCTCAGTTCACTAAGACCCCTTCCTCTCCTTCCTTTTCCCCTCTTTCCGTTCCCTTTCCCCTTCTCTTCCTCTTTCTTCTATGGTACTATGGATTGAACCCAAGACCTCATACACTAGGCAAATACTATACCACTGAGCTGCACCCCAGTCCTAAGGCCTCATCTTAATTGCTGGGTAGTCTGCAATTCCAAGTTCAAATCATAGAATCACATGGGGTTCCTGGGAATAAAACTCACATGTCTTAAATGCTTTCTATGCCCCTGAAACCATGCTTAGCAACATATTGCTTATTTAAATCTTAAAACAACGCAATTAGATACTATCATACTATTTCAGGAAAGGAAACTAAGGAAGAGAGGGGTCAGGTAACTTGTCCTACAGCCAGTAAGTGGCCACCCATGCACTTAGTGAGCACAGCAAACAGAGGCACAGAGAGGGACGTGACTCCCCTCAGGCACACCACCCATCTTGGTCACTCTCATCCCTGGGACAAAATACCTGACACCATAACTTAAAAGAGGTGAGGTCTTGTCTTGGCTCACAGTTTCAGACATTTCGTCCATGGTTCGTAGGCTCAAACGCAGAAACAGCATGGCAAAAGGGCCCGCGAGGAGGAAAGGTGCTCGCATCATGGCTCAGGAAGCAGGGCGAGAAGGGAGGAGGCCTCAGCGACCCGGCTCCAACGAGGCCCACCTCCTAGGGCACACTGGGCTGCTGAGCTGACTGGTGGACGAACCCATCGATGAGCAGAGCACCCCCACGGATGACACGATCACCTTCAAAAGCCCAACCTCTG
>NW_022939899.1:0-740 GCF_012274545.1 Fukomys damarensis | reverse complement strand
CTTTAAAATAAGGTTATGGTGGCCATAGCCTGTGTCTCTGAACATTGTGTAGTGACTGGAAATTCAGTATGCAGTAAAATTTTTTAAAAAAGAATGAGGCTCCTCTTGATTGTGTGAATTTTGTTTCTGCTTCTGAGCCGTTAGGAGCCATCTTTCTGGCCGGTCCCAGAGGTTATTTTATGGGACAGCGCCCCCTGCATTTCCTGTGCCTGTTGTGACAAATTATCATAGACTGCCTGGTTTAAGATAGCACAAGTCTATTCTCTTACGATTCTGGAGGCTAGACGTCCAAAATCAAAGTGTCTGCAGGGACATACTCTCTCTGGAGGCTACAAAGATTTCATCCTGGCGCCTCTCTACGTTCTGGTGTCACTGGAAATCCTTGAATTTCTTGGCTTGTAGATGCATCTGCCAAAGCTCTCCTTTGCCGCCACATGGCCTTCTGCCCTGGGTCCCTGTGTCTATGGGTTCATATTCTCCTCTTTTTACAGCAACACCTGTCACTGGCTGAGGGTCCACCCTACTGCAATATGAACACATTTTAACTTCATTACATTTTGGAAAGACCACCTCTCCGAGTTAAGGTCACATTCACAGGTATCAGGGGCTAAGACTTCAGATATCTTTTTGGAGGACCCGAGTCAATGCACCTTTCTGTATTGACAAGTTCTGCCTCGTGCATGTGGTTTGCGTGTGTCCCTTGAGGCTTTGTGTGTTCAAATGTAATCTCCACAGGGAGG
>NW_022939898.1:0-201 GCF_012274545.1 Fukomys damarensis | reverse complement strand
ACAACAGTCTCTGGGCCATTAGCTGGCCAACAAGGAGTCAAGTTAGCTCAGTCAGGTCTCATACGTCCCAGTCCTAGAATCAGACATTTTTGCCCACAGCTTTTTATTTATTTTTTTAAAGAAGTGTTATGTCTCAACGAAAAAAGATTGGTGGGAACAGACAGATGCATGTTTATATATAGCTCAGCTACTTGTGTGAAG
>NW_022939897.1:0-209 GCF_012274545.1 Fukomys damarensis | reverse complement strand
GATCACTGCTTTGATCTTACCACTTGCTTGACTTCTAGGATATCTTATATCTCTTGTTTTTTTCTTTTGTCTGTTTCTGGTCCTTCTCATTCTCCTTATTTGATTTCTGCACTAGGATGAGACATTCCCTAACATCCTAATAAAACAGAAATACTGAGATGTCCTAAATTTAATTAAAAGAGTCATAGGACAAAGGGGAGGAGGATAGT
>NW_022939896.1:0-715 GCF_012274545.1 Fukomys damarensis | reverse complement strand
ACCCCACCATTACAAATACGTAAATCACCTAGATAAAACAATAACAACAAAATACTAGACCTGAACCATGCTTTTGAACAAATGAACTTAATAGGTGTCTACAGTGTTCCATTCCACAAAATCAGCATACACGTTCTATTAGGCTGAACAGAGGTCATTCTCAAAAATGGACCACATACTACCTCATAGATCATGCTTAAGTAAACTCAATGGCATTGAAGTTGTCCCATTTATATTATTAGATCATGGTGCAATTAAACTACCCCCAACAGCATAAGAAACCCAAGGACTTCATAAAATCATGGAAGTTGAATAACACTCTCTGAATAACCAATGGGTCACAGCAGAAATTAAAGAAAAAATAAGACAGTTTTTACAACTTAATAATAAGCCAGTATAACATACAGGAATCTATGGGATACAGTGAAAGTGGTTTTACATGGAAAATTCATGGCAGTGAATGCCCATACTAGAAAAACAGAGAGAGCTCAAATAAGCAATCTAATGGTGAATCTTAAGCTCCTGGAAAAAGAAGAGCAAGAGAAATCGACAGCTAATGAGAAAATTGAGAAAAAAAGAGAAATCAAGAGCAGAAATCAAAGCAATGGAGACTAAGAGAGGAATACAAAAAAAATGCATTGAAGAGTTGGTTTTTTGAAAGATAAATACAATAGATAAACCATTAGCCAACCTTATCAATAAGAGGGAAAAAAAA
>NW_022939895.1:0-217 GCF_012274545.1 Fukomys damarensis | reverse complement strand
ACTGGGGACACACTGGGGGGCTCTGTTCCCACCCCACAGAGTTCTGGGCAGGAGGGAGCAGAGGGGGGCAGAGGGGGCAGCTGGCCTGAGGACCCCAGGACAGGAAAGAGAGGTAAGGGGGACCTTGCCAAGATCCCAAAGGTACTGAAAACACTTCAGTCCCGCCATCACCTGGGCCACAGGGACACTCTCTTCCAAATTCACCTCTCATGGAATT
>NW_022939894.1:0-2281 GCF_012274545.1 Fukomys damarensis | reverse complement strand
AAGCAGAGTCCTAGAAAAGTAACAAATATTACATAGATTGTATCAATGCCTTGAGTGTAGAGGAAGAAGTTTCCTTTCAAATGTCAAACTCCAAGCGGGCCATGGCTGGACTCCCACAAAGAGACAGTACTTCCAAAGTTATTTCCATAGCTACTATATCCTATTATAACATTTATTATGATCCTATCTCAAAATAACAGAAAATGAGGCTAGAGATGTAGCTCTAGTGAAAGTCTCAGTGATAGTCTCCTTGCCTAGTATGCACAAGGCTCTGGATTCAATCCTTAATGCTGCAAAACAACAACAAAATGAATCATCCATCATGATCTTCTGGGCTTTTTTGCCCAGGAAAGCAAGTACCATTTAACATTTATAAGTGTTTGTGTGTGATACTAACAGAAGGAAGAAAAAAAAAGCATATGCTATCTCAGGAAGCTATAGAAAAAAAATTAACAATATTTAACATCCATATTTTATTATAAAAGCTATTGAGAAATTTGATATAGAAATAATGTAATTCAAAAAGCTAAGAACCATAGATGAAAATTCCACTGCTAACATCATGCTCAGTTGCAAAAATCTGTTTTTCCTCAGAGTAAAAACTAAAAAAAAATGTTTGCTCTCAACAATTCTATTTACTATAATCTTGAAATATATTACTAGAGAAATTAGGAAAGAAAAAATTTAAAACTACATCAACTTCACTCTGAATCAGAAAAGTAAAATCACATATTTTCAGATGACAAAAATAATGTATGTTGAAATGCCAGTGCACACCTCTTGGAAAAAATAAATTTAGTGAAGCCACAGGCTGTAAAACAAACATATGAAATGTTTTATGATTTAATCATTAACAATAAGACAGAAATCAATTCATGAAATAACTTTACTTAAATTATATTAAAAGTGAAATATTTACTTATATATTTAAATAATGAATAATAAGACCTGTACATTGAGGGTATAAACAATGATGAAAGAAAATAAAGAAGATACCAAGTAATGGGAAGAGAGTGGAGCAACACCCTGTGTTTGTGGACTAAAAGAATTAATGCTGCATTTTTGTCACTGTTTAGCAAGCTAAAACTAACTTTTTTTCAGGAGTCTTAATACATATGATAAAACTCCTCTGAAAAATTTGCAAGAGTTTTTAGCTAAAGCAGTACTTTGCAATGCTATCAAATCAGTATGCTTGCCAGTGTTGAGTAGCTTATTAATTATAGCCTGACTAGGAAAATGTATAGAAAGTTTGCATTAGAAAAACTTGCTGAGAATATATTTAAAGACTATTTAAAAGAACATGAGCCCTGCATATGGAAACTGAGAGAAGTAACATTAGGAGTATAAGTAATTGGGCTCCTCTACCTGCTAAGATCTGAAAAGCTAAGTCAGGGAGGAATTACATCAATTTGAAACAGAAAAGACTTTTTTGAGTAACTACTTGACAGAAAGTCAGGAGGTACAAAGAACTGATTTTGATTTTGTTAACATTGCCTAGGGCCCTGAGATGCAGAAAACATGGCTACATAGTACATCTGAAGGGGCATTGACTGGTATCCAGGGCATGCACAGTTCAAAACATTTGCCCTCGGGGATAGAGATATATAATTTGTATGTGTAAAAGACACAGGGCATCTTTCCTGCCTCTCCAGTGTCCAAAGTGTTAACATAATAGTATATGATTCCTAAGAATAAGACTCTAGTATGTTTAATATGTAATAGTGTTAGAAGGCTGAAACATAAGCAAGTACAATAAGATTATTTTGTTGCTTACTTTTATGGCTCATTCTAAAATGTAAACTGGTGTGTCCTTGACATCATAGGGGTAGTCAGGCTGGATGGGAATGTTTTAACCACCTGGACAAAACCTAGCTCTTTTGGTTCTCTCTTGAGCTCTTGATATTTAATCCTCCAGTTTATTGAATCTCTGCAATCTTCCATTAACTAGAATTTCACAAGTGTTGTAAGTAACACTCCATTTTCCTGAGTTCTGAGCATGGTCTTTACTGCTCTGATTTACAGCAGCAGCCCACTCTGCCTATAAATTTACTCTGACCAATAGATGGATCTTCACATCTGACTGTTAATCTACATTGTGAACCCAGATTGTGCAAGATAAAGTGACATTCTTGTAATTTAGAACCAGTGTGAAGGAAGGGGAAAGGTAAATTAAAACTCCTCTTCTCAAACGTCAGTCAATTCCTTGTATTTACCAGTGAGCACAAGTATCTTTTGGTGTACACATTACAGATTAGTATTGCCACACTAGAATGAAGAATGA
>NW_022939893.1:0-624 GCF_012274545.1 Fukomys damarensis | reverse complement strand
AATGGTATTTGCAAGATTTTTCAGGGAACATGAGAAAGAGAGTGAACTCTAAAGGACATTTCTCTTTAAGGTTAGGGGAAGAGCAGCAAAGGAGGAAGAGAAGGGACACCCGTGAGAGGGCAGCAACGAACAGAGAAAAAACAGTCATAAAGTCAGTGACCTAAAGAATTTCGTGGAAGAAAATGGTCACTAGCCAAAGGTATAATTAGGGGTGAGCCATAATTAGTCCTTCAGAACCTAATCATAGGCCCATACATAAGTCCTGGGTTCACCCCCCAGTCCTGTCACTAGTTTAATGTGGCACGTGCAAGTCTTTAAATCCTGGGCCTCCAGCACCTGATCCATAAGTGAGGAGTGATTGATTTATAAGTGCTAATATCGTAGGATCTTTAAATATCTGCCCTTCTCTGGGCATTTATTGTTCTTTTTCTTCTTGCAGCCATATAAAAATGTGTGCATGTGTGTGTGTGCGTGTGTGTGTGATTCTACAGCATTCACATGCAGAATGATATACTATATTGGGGATTGAACTCAAGACCTTGTGCTTGAGAGACAGGCGGCAGAACCACTGAGCTAAATCCCCAGCTGTCTTCTATGTTTTTAACAAGGGTCAATGCCACTTCT
>NW_022939892.1:0-237 GCF_012274545.1 Fukomys damarensis | reverse complement strand
TACATTTTTAAAATGTGAAATGAATATCAAAAGGAATAACTTTTCTCTCCCTAGGAAGAAATACATTTGATGAGTGCTTACAGGTTTTTTTAAAAAAATCTTATTTTTTATCTATAATCTAAAGTATGCTGACTCCAGGACTGTTACTCAAGGCTTCGAAGTCTATTGTGTTTTGAGCTTTGAGGAAAAGTGGAGTGAACCCTTAGCATTCATTTTTTGAGCCCTCTCTATGTGAAC
>NW_022939891.1:0-250 GCF_012274545.1 Fukomys damarensis | reverse complement strand
ACCTCCTGTTCAGTCTGTATGGGCGGCCAACACCAGGGGGCAGCACCGACTGTCACTGGTCACCGTCCCTAGACCAAAGGCCACGGTGACAGAAAGATGCCCGGGACCCTGCATGGTCACAGCAACCAGTTGGGCCTGCACTTGTCCTTCTCCATGCATGTGGAGCCTCCCTCACCCAGGAAGTTCCGCTCTCAGGTGTGCAGGGGGACCATCACCACCTCACTGGGCCGTGTCACCTTGGCCCTTCCCT
>NW_022939890.1:0-497 GCF_012274545.1 Fukomys damarensis | reverse complement strand
TGCAAGACCTAGTGAGGATGGCTAGCTGGGGACAGGTGCTGGTGGACAGTGTCTCAGGTGCTTGTGCAGGGCAGATGCAGACAGGGTGCCCTGTGATGTTGGGCAGGGTGGCCTGCACCAGTGTCTCGTATACTTTATCTCTACAGTCTTTATGACAAAAGTGATGCAGGTTGAGAATCCCTTATTCTAAGCATTTCAGATTTCAGATTCTTTCAGGCTTTTGAATATTTGCTTTTACAGTGAGATATCCCATGGTCCCAAGTCTAAACCTGAAGTTTGTTTCATATATACATATACCTTATTTCATAGCCTGACAGTCAATTTCATGCATATCCATTCTTCGTAGTGCTGGGGACGCAACCCAGAACCTTGTGTGTGTGAGACAAGTGGTCATCCCTGAGCTACACCTTTAGCCCAGGGGAATTTTACACATTGTGATTTTATATTGGGGTTCAGAATTCCAGATTGTGGAACATTTTGAACTTCAGGGTTAGGGA
>NW_022939889.1:0-203 GCF_012274545.1 Fukomys damarensis | reverse complement strand
GGAAAATTGTGGATAAGGCTGAATTAGCATCTCCATTTTCCACACCAAGACGTAATAGCATTTGTGCTTTCATTTTTTCTGAAGTGCCAGAATGTTTATATGAGCTGTCTTGCCAGGAATTTAGCTCAGTTGTTCTGGCACCTGCCTTTCAAGCACAAGAGCCCGAGTTCTATCCGCAGTACAAAAAAAAAAAAAAAAAAAAA
>NW_022939888.1:0-953 GCF_012274545.1 Fukomys damarensis | reverse complement strand
TTAAGAAAGAGCATTCTGGCTGCAGGAGGGACCTACAGAGCTGAACCTAGAGAGATGTTTTAGCCACCATCCAAATTAGAACTAGAATGACTATAGGAAGGGAGGGTGATGTGGCGAATACTTAGAATAACAAGGAGATTGAGACTATTCCTTATCCCTCAACATGTACTTGATGATTATTAACCTAAGATGGTAATCACACTTGCCAAATTATTAGTAAGACAGTATCTCAAGAGCTGCCTTGACCATCTCTTTCCAGTCTTATGAGCTTGAGGAAAATTAAAACATTTCTTATATCCTACTCCAAAGAGGTCTTTGGAAGAGACCTAGGTAAGATTCTGATATTGTAGTTGAAGTCGCAGGGAACTTTGCTACCTCATATTCAGAAAACATGGCTCAGGGTGATCACCTGAAAGATCTCTCCTCGGACAGCTTGATCATTACAAAAGCACTAGACAAATAGTTCTTCAGGCCATGGTGATTTATCAGAGCTACAAGTTCAAGGGAAAACTAAACGTGTTCTGAACAATATTGTTACTAAGCTATAGTCATTTATAGCACATCAGTGAGGCAGTTACCCAAGTGAATCTGAATTGCTTGGTAAACAAATGTGCCGCAAAGGGGATTAGGATTTTACAAATACCAGGGAACCCTGAAATTCAGTGTTAGTAGTTTCCTTCTTTCATTTTGATTGTTAATGTGGTTTATCTGCAGAGTTCTCTTAATCTAGATGATTGATACATGAAGCTATCTATATTTTTAGCACAGCTTTTATAACTATCTGTAATTCATAATTTGGTTCCTTAATACTTTATTTTTTTAACAACTAGGGCTTTCTGAAACTCATTTGGATTGCCTGCTTTGGGAATCATGAGTCTTCTGACATTGGAATAGTTTTTTCTTTTCCTTTTTTTTTTTTTTTCTGTTGCACCTATGTGAAGATCTGCTTATGT
>NW_022939887.1:0-217 GCF_012274545.1 Fukomys damarensis | reverse complement strand
GTAGCACATTTAATCATTAAAGTAATTACTACAATCTTTTTTTTGAAGATAAGAAACATGGTTCAGAAGGCATGTGCGGCGCTTCACGCCTGTAATTACAGGAAGCTGAAGCTGGAGGAATGCAAACTCAAGCTCAGACTAGTCAATTTAGCAGCCTAATGGGAGCCTATCTCAAAATTTTTTAAAAATTAAAAGGGGTTTGGAATGCAGCTCAATA
>NW_022939886.1:0-225 GCF_012274545.1 Fukomys damarensis | reverse complement strand
ATCATAATCTTAGAATCAGAAGCAGCTCCTTATGATATGCATGTCACATAATCTTCAATTATTAAGTAGGTTTATAGAATCATTTCGCCTTACTAACCCTGGACAGACGTATAATCATTAAACAGGACTTAATCTTTTTTAATGGCACATGGTTGGAATATGTTGCACACTTTCATCTCCTTCAGCTTTGAGTCAAGAGCTAGCTGTATAACTTTGTGAAGTACA
>NW_022939885.1:0-290 GCF_012274545.1 Fukomys damarensis | reverse complement strand
GCTTAATTCTGTGATCATAATTTAGTACCTACTTGAAAAATATTAGCTATTATATAACTGACTATTCAATTCCCAATCATACAATACTATGGCTATACTTTTTATTCCATTCTGCTAATGTTGCAGTTGTTTTTTGTTATGCTCACATCTCACATTTAAAAATCTTTGGCATTAAAAGCACTTTGGTAAACTTTATATAAAGTTCTATACTGTGAACTGGGAGTGGCCATGTATACCTATATTCCCAGCACTAAGGGAGGCTGAATGATCACAAGTTCAGCCCCCATCTC
>NW_022939884.1:0-318 GCF_012274545.1 Fukomys damarensis | reverse complement strand
CTCTGTGTAGCTGAACACTTTTCCAAAATGATGTGTCTGCAGGATATCTAAGCCACAATCTACTTGACCACCCACTTCTGTTGGGCATTTTATTTCAGTTTTCATGTTTAGAATAATGTGATGAAAGCATTTGGTTGATGTATCTTCATCTGTATCCCTGATTACATCCTCGGGATAAACTGTTAAAAGAGGCATTGCTGTATCTACAGTTCACAAGGACTTTTGTGTGGAATCCCATGACAATTTGAGCCTACACTGGCGATGGAGCAGCACACCCATTTCCCAGCCTGTGCCAACATTGGGTTCTGCGCCTTTTAA
>NW_022939883.1:0-493 GCF_012274545.1 Fukomys damarensis | reverse complement strand
GGAGGGAATCAACCATATTCATGACCACAACCCAGAAGTCAGCAAGTGCAGGAGTGGATACTCTGTCTTTCACCATTTCGCATATTATTAAGAGAGATTTTATCAATGTAGCAGCCATTTTGCATTTGTCAGTGGTTTTCATGTACATCAGAGTCTTACCCAACTATTGCACAGAAATTTTGAACAGTTATAACTCTCCATCTCCAGACTTTTTCGCCATCCTTCCAACTGGGTAAATCTGTGGCCTGCAGCAGCCTCCTAAGTCTCGTCAGTGGCACTGGGAACTCTTTTCTCCCATCAGTTCCTGGAGTTTCCACTGCCTAGATGGCATTTATCACATCCGACAGGACTGGTCCTTGTCTGACAGGGTTGTCCTTCAGTCTGGAAAAAATGCTCAGCTTCAGGCCCTCTTGCAGCAACTGAAACAGTGATGTGCTTGATAAGGTCCAATATCTTGAGTAGACTTTTCTAAACCTTCTGAAGCAGTACTCCT
>NW_022939882.1:0-1145 GCF_012274545.1 Fukomys damarensis | reverse complement strand
TCTATAGAAGCAAAAATTAATCTGTGGGAAAAAACAACTTTCCCATTAATGGATGAGCTGTTCCTGCTAGAATGTCTCGTTCCCTTGTTGCTAGGCCCCTGCACGGTCAGCACTCTCCACTTTGCTGTTCCCTGCACCACCCCTTCCCTGCAAGAACTGTGTGTTCAGTAGATAGTGGCAGGCTCCAGAGTCAGTGCCCCCTCTAAGAGCTCTGACCATCCTGGGTCCCCTTCTGCAGTAACAATCTTGTCTTGTGTTTTGCTATCCTGCTGCTGTACTCTTGGTCAGGTGATTGCAGGTCTGATGAGCCCCAGTAGGGAGAGGCTAATTCGCTGAAGAGGTAGCTCTGGGGCGCATCATGGCCCTGCCAAAGTGATGCCCGGAGTCTGTTCTCATCCTCTGCACTGGCAGTGCCCCTCAGGTGAGCCCGGCCCGAAGCCAGGGCTTATGCTGCTGGGTGGCACAGGGCACTGAAGCCAGGCTCCCAGAACAAGAGTGGCTGGGCAGCGTGCGGCCCCAGAGGCCGGGGTGCTGTGGGGAGGGAGAAGAAGGGGAGGTGGAGCTACACCCCCGGAAAGGAGCCATCTATTCCAGGAGATCATTTCTCTCCTCAGGTGTCTGTTCCCTCGCCTCCGTGTGCTTCATTATTTTAAGTTAGTGTCTAAAAATAAGTCAAGTTGAGCCTGAGGAAATGACGGACAGTGTGACAAATGGTGTTAGGACAAATGGAAAGCCATCTGGAAAGATGAAGTACGTGTACCTCACCCTGAAGTAACTCCCCACACACCCAAGACAGACCCGAGCAGAAAAGACAAAATCAAAGTACTGCCCAGATGAAAGGCTTTATAACCAAGAGGGCTGAAAGCCTTTCAAAATCTGGGAACAAACACTGGGAAAGGCTGGTACTCTTTACTGCCACAAACAAAAGCACAGAGTGTGGTCAGAAGATGAATGGCAGGGCCGCAGCCCCACCTTGGTGGTGGAGCACTTGCCCAGCATGTACAAAACCCAAGTTCAAATCCCCAGCATGGAGAAAAAAGGATGAGGAAAGGACATTGCAGGTTGTCTTGTTACAGCCCTCGGAGGCAGGCAGACCAAGGAAGAGAGCGCCCTGGGAGAATCGAAGGGAAAGGCAGCTTTAAACG
>NW_022939881.1:0-756 GCF_012274545.1 Fukomys damarensis | reverse complement strand
GTCTTCATGGGCGTCTGACGTTGTGTACAAAATATTCCTCATTGGGTGGTGTTGAGTTGGGGCGAGTATCTCGTCTTCACCCTGAAGATTACCTTGCATATTCACCTCTCCTGCGAAAATAATGATGAAGAGATATGGTTCCAGTTTGATGTTTCTGTGTACTGACTTAATCTAAAGAAATAATGAGTCTGTTCTTTGGCATTTTCAGTGGACATATATTGCCTTGCTCCTTTGGAATAAATACTATGGTTCGTATTAGTAAAAGTGTTTAAATGTGGAATTTTGTTGATCTTGTCAATACATTGCAGATCATCGCATTTGCCCAACGTGTCACTGGTAAAGAGACAGAGACACCTTACTTCTGCCTTTTCACTAGACTCTTACAATATACTTACTGAACTGTCTTGTTGTTAGCGCTGCTTGTGTGATGACATTTGCTACAAGGGAAAAATGAGTACAAGCATCATGTGGCACTTCTACAGCCGTACAGACCTCTGCATCTATCCACGTACTTTCCCTCTCCAGGTGACTGGGATGTTGGTAATCCAGGGTTTCTTTGAAAGTGATATGTTAATGATGACAATATTTTTTTATTCTCAGCCTATAAAAGTGTTCATGCAAGACAACTGCTCTATGTCTTTGAACATAAAATGAGTTCATACACAAGTAAGAAGTAGATTCTGCCTGTGCTAGTTACTGTAGCTTGACCTCTTTTAGTGACGTCAAGTTGTACTGTGTTTTTCAGGGGAACATAAT
>NW_022939880.1:0-231 GCF_012274545.1 Fukomys damarensis | reverse complement strand
GCAGGCCCCTCAGCTAAGGCAACGAACCACCTCTGGCTTCCTGTGACAGCTGTGATAGGGGACGAGCCTCCTTGCAGCTCCTTCCGCGTGCCTAGGCAGCCTGTCCAAGGTGTCCAGGCCCTGGATGAGCTCTGTGTGAACATCTCATGCTCCACCTCTCTTCACCTCTGCGAGGCCCCGGTCCAACTGGCCTGACCCTTCCTTATGGTATCAAATGCCCCACGCTGGCTT
>NW_022939879.1:0-206 GCF_012274545.1 Fukomys damarensis | reverse complement strand
ATTTGCATACATGTATAATGCTTTGATCATATTTACCTCCTGATTTTTTTTTCGAGGCAGGGTCTCATTATATAATTCAGGTTGACCTTAAATTCCCTGTTGCCCAGGCTAACCTGGAAGTTTAGGCAATTACAGGTGTAAGTCCCAACATCTGGCCTCCTATCTGCTTCTGACTTCTTCTCTTTCCCTTCTCCCTGGTCCCCTAA
>NW_022939878.1:0-248 GCF_012274545.1 Fukomys damarensis | reverse complement strand
CTTTTGTACTCATTTGACTTCGAACTTCTCATTTTCTCTGAACGTATTCATTGCTCTATTTGCCTGTCCATTATATTTCCCACATTCTGTATGCTGTAAACCCATTTCTTCCTATTTCTCAAAGTCAATATTCTCATTAAGGTGTTAGGTACAATTTTGGGTTGTTCACCCTAGGGAAACTTTTCGGATTCTAAAAATATGTGATTGATTTTTTGCACTTAGGTGTATATCTCATTCAGGGATATTTC
>NW_022939877.1:0-2082 GCF_012274545.1 Fukomys damarensis | reverse complement strand
TGTTCACACCCCCACCCCCGGAATGGGCCGCATTAACCTGTGCACTGAACCATGGAGCCAGAACAAGAGAGTGCTGACCTCCGTGGTTTGTCAGTCACTGCATGCTTTGCCTGAGCCCATGTAAACCCAATGGACAGGTCAGTGCCCACCGGACTCAGGACAGGGGAGAGCAAAGGAAGAGAGAGCAGTGAGGAGAGCTGCTTGCAGGCTGGATATAAACCAGGACCGCCGACAAGCTTTTTGAGCCTCCTGCGCTGCCGGGGTCCTCGTCTGTGTGAGAAATCACATTCTCCTGCCCCACCCGCTGCATCTCACAGGCACTCCGCAGTGACATCGTTTGCACAACCATTTCAGAGCTTAGAAATCTCTTTGCCATGCAGTGTGTCGCTTGACCATCATCATGGTTATGAAAAAAAGGAAGACAGTTATAATATTCCTGTTTTACACATAAATATACAGAGTCAAAGAAAAGCTATGTGACCTAGGGAACCTGCAGACTCCTTGGCCCCCACCCCATAGTCAAGAGTTCTTCGACGTTACAGGTGTTCATGCCGAACGTTTCCCTGTGAGATGACAATGTTAAGAAAGTCACTTCCCGCATCCTTACCATAGTATAAATCTTTCGGTGTAGGTGGCCCTATGGGAAGTGGCATGCTGGACTTCGGGGCTCTAATGTATTTCTGTGAGTATGTCCTGAAAGCCTCTCAGGTATGCTCCCTTTTGAGCAAATCTAACACATGAAAGAAATCAAATTTGCAAAAGATTAAATTAGAGAAAAGTCCAAGTCTGTCTGCTCACCACTCAAAAGTCAATACTTGAGAGAGGAGTTGGTGGGAAGAAAATTAGTTTTATTCAAGGGCTGGTGCCCAGAGAAGATGGGTGAGGCACTATCATCCCCCCAGAAGACTACCTTAGGGAACTTAAGTATGCACAAGGGCTTTTACAAGGTAGGAAAGAGGGTTCAGGGCAAAAGGGGCAGGAAGGAAGACTACTGGTCAGGTGAGGCCTGAGTTCTCTCTCTCTCTCCCTCTCAATAACCAAAGAGAAATTATGGGAGAGAAATTGTAGACAAGTTTAAATGCATTATTTGCCCTTTGAAGATTTGAACACTTTCTGAGATGAATTTACAATAGACACATACACACACACACACACACACACACACACACACACCAGAAATGTCATTGTGTGCCTAGTGAATGGGAGTTTACAACTGAAAGAAGGGCAAAATAGTGATTCTTTAATAGAGTGCAAAGGGATGGGGTCCCAGGCTTCTGGGGTGATGGGAGGTCTGGCTGTAGGAAAATCTCAGCAGGGATATACACAGCAAGGAAGGGCTGACCAGTTATGCAGAAGCGGCCCCCCAGTAACCTCAGCCTGAGTAATCTCCATCTAGCTCAGGTGTCAGATGCCCAATCTCTCTTTCCTGTGGAAAGATTCTTCCCAGGCAGAGAAGGGGAGATATCGGAGAAGGAAAGGCTTTGTCTGTATTTGCTATTAACTTTACTGCTATAGAGAGATGTAGATTTCTTTGTACAGGAAGACAACGTTTTAGAGCCATTCACATATCTGCAGATGTCTGCAGCTTCTTTGAAAAGCCAGCTCAAACTATGCCAAGGAACACATTCAAAGAGGGGAACATCTTACTCTCCCGCAGGTAAGGAGAACTGAAATGGCTCCCAGACCGGAGGATGGGGAACTGACTGCTCAAGCAGGGTTTTGGGAGGAGGGAGAAAATCACTCTGCCGTGGGAAAGCAGAGTAAGAGGGTCCAATAAATTGATCGATTTACTCACCTACCTGTGGGGTTAGGTTTATTAAGGTGACATTTACAAACTGTAAAATAACACTGCATTTGGCTTGATGTCTGTTGACAAGAGTATTCAATAGGGTAAACACCAACATAACCAAGACGTAGAACACTGTCATTAATCAAATTCCTTTCCATTCTTTTGCAGCTAACCCCCCCCCACCACCACTCATATATACATGTACACCACGCAGGTCCTGCTCTGGGACCAGTGATGTCTCTGTTTCCTGTTGCTCACCTCTTGCAGAAAGTGGAAGAGTGCAGTATGCAACC
>NW_022939876.1:0-211 GCF_012274545.1 Fukomys damarensis | reverse complement strand
ATGGAACAAGAAGAGCTTGAAAGCTAGTATGACTATCTTGTTGTACAGAAAGAAATGGCACAGTGCCACTGCCTGCCCCTAGCCCATCACAGGCACTGAAAATCCATCTTAACTTTCTTCCTAATTGAATGCAGAGAGAAACTTGGCCTCTTTAGGATAGTCACTACTGATCGACGGGAGTTGGTACATGATACAAAGCCAGGGGACTGCC
>NW_022939875.1:0-390 GCF_012274545.1 Fukomys damarensis | reverse complement strand
AAAAAAAAAAAAAAAAAAAAAAAAAATACAAGTAGTAGTTACTGAGCAAGTTACCCTGGGTCAATTCCATCTGCGTCACAACAGTCACAATGAAACAAGAAAAGATGACATATTGCTGTTTGGGACACATACACCTCTACAGAGTGCCATTTTGGGGGAAGCAGAAGGCTGTTCACCAGGCAGTCTTGGGGAAAAGGGATGTAGGGGAAAGCAGGATAGAAAGCTAATCTTGAGTAAAAAAAGGAGTTTTGTATATACTATTCTCCACTACATGCCCCCAAAGGGCTATGATTGCAGACCCAGGAAACAAAGTGGCAGTCAAACTTCTCTGCAATTTCCAATACCTTAAAAACAAAGACAGCTTTCCATATGCTCAGAACACAGGTTTAC
>NW_022939874.1:0-200 GCF_012274545.1 Fukomys damarensis | reverse complement strand
GTACTGGGGATCAAACTCAGGTCCTTGCTCTTGCAAGGCAGACAGTGAAATCACTGAGCTGCATCCCTGGCCCTACACTTCAGAATTCTGTGCACATGGTACTCTAATTCCATCTGGGTGCCATTAAAAGCTGACAGTATAAATTAAAGTATTTGTCACATATGCTCAGGAAAGCAGACCTGAGTGTGTCACCCAAACAG
>NW_022939873.1:0-224 GCF_012274545.1 Fukomys damarensis | reverse complement strand
TTTATTCAGTTTATCAGTCTTTTTTTTTCCTTGTAGCTCCTTTTTCACGTTGCACTGGTTTAATCGGTCATCTTGTCTATTTCATTTTTTCTCATTTGAAATTTTTATTTTTATCCACTTTTATCTTGTCAGATTGGATAAATTCAAGTATATTCACACATAATTTATCAGGTTGCTCAGTTTCTAAATCTAAGCTGTTGCACACATTACACATGGCCCCTGAT
>NW_022939872.1:0-230 GCF_012274545.1 Fukomys damarensis | reverse complement strand
CCTTATTCCCTTTCCCCTACCCTTCCCACTTCCCCTACGCCTTTAGCCCTTTCTTCCTATTTTACATTGTCATTATCTCATTAGGATCTTATGTACTATGACAGTTTATTCACACCAGAGACACTATTCGGTATTGACACATGCGTGACCTATTTCACTTAGGAGTACATCCTCAGTATGGAGTTGTCCCACCACCGCTGCCTGCTCACCTAATTTCACGTCATATATGT
>NW_022939871.1:0-206 GCF_012274545.1 Fukomys damarensis | reverse complement strand
CAAGCACAAGGTCCTGGGTTCAACCCCTGGTACCAAAAACAAAAAATTACAATTTTTTCTGAAGCATAAGTATCAGAATGAATCCTCCTCCCAGGGGATTAAACAGAAGCCTCATGTTTACATGACTCTGAATTTTTTAGTTAAGACCCCAAACACAGACTTTATTTTTTTAAAGAAGAAAGCCAAGGTGATAAGTAACCTGAAAA
>NW_022939870.1:0-669 GCF_012274545.1 Fukomys damarensis | reverse complement strand
ATATATATATATTGCTGTACTTTGATCTTTTAAGTCTTTTCAAAGATGCCCAGTAGAGGAAAACCTGGATGAATTGAAACTTGCAATCCTATGATTTTTAGATGTCTCCATAGTGAATTCCATACTGTGCTCATGAAACTATATTCCCTTCAGAAATGGAAAAGAGCTAGTTTCTTTTCTTTTCACAACTCACCACCATTGGTAATTGGCCAATAACTTGGAAACTTCCATTCTTTTGGGAAGAGGTAAAACTCAGTGGTACTTTCACATGCAACTCTGAAATGACCAGAAATGCAGAATATACGCTTGGGTTAATTAGCTCTATTTATATCTTTTTATGAAAAAAATTTGTTAAATTCAGATGAATGTTTTTAATTAAGGCTTTAAATTTGGGTCTGTGATTTTTTTCTTACATCTTTGTACATTTTATATAGAAAAAGTGTGTCTGATAAAAATATTCGCCCCTACATTGTGCCTTGTTACTCAATGCTGTTCATGTTCTCTCCTAAGTTGTACTTTTATTTTAACTTTTAGATTATTAATTCACTTCTGTTATAGTTTAGAGCACGTTTAGAGGTAAAGGTCTTATTTATAATCTATGGCATTTGAAATCCAGATTGATTGCCATAGCTTGGCTCTGGCAACATACTTAGGTTTGACTTATAAATA
>NW_022939869.1:0-1813 GCF_012274545.1 Fukomys damarensis | reverse complement strand
ATGGGGTAGGAGGAGGGCATAGTGGTAAGTGCGAGAAGGGTGGGGAGCAGAGCCTGGAATAGCGAGGCTGGTGGAGAGTTTTGTTAAAAATATCTCATCCAAGGGTCAGGGATTTAGCTCAGTGGTTCTGCCGCCTGCTTCACAAGTGCAAGGTCTAAGTTCGATGCCCAGTACCAAGAAACAAAACAAAACAAAACAAAATCCAAGGAGCGGGATTGGACAGGTGGGAATGACTAGAAATGAATAAGTAAACATTTAGTTTCCCAACTGGCGTAAGAGCAGAGGGGTTTTGAGAGGCCTGGACACAGGGCCATCATTTCCCACAGTAGTAATTTGAGGCTAAAGTTAGCTGTCCTGAGAATGAGGAAAAGGAGGCATGGGTCTCCCTTGTGTTGATAAGAAATTAAACAGTCTCACCTTCCACTATAAGATTGATTTACCTGGAGTTTGGTGGCTGTGATGGGCCAAGGGGCATGTGAGACCTCCGAGGATGTCAGTCACCTGAGGTCCAAGGGTGCCTGAGCCCAGTGGGTGGCCCTGGGAGGGAATCCCTAGGATGGACCTCACCACCTCAGTACAGTCCTTCCAGCGAGGGCCTCCACATGTGGGGCGTGGCTTGGGAGGTAGTCCTGGCCCAGTGGCCAGTCTGGTGAGACTTGAACCAGGGGTCCCGTGGGAGTAGACCCCTTCTTTGGGTCCCTAGAGGTTTTATGTGGCCCCTGATTGATTTTCATCTCTCTTGGTTGGTTTCTTATGGTGGATGTAAGCAGTTGTTAGTCAGAAATATACTGCTGGCAAGTGGCCATATCACAATTATTGTAAAATTTTGAATGCTTGATTGATCAATTCCTGATGGGGGTCTGAGTGTCAGATTTATTTTTTTGGAGCTTTCTACAAATATCTGGGGGCAGATTGGGTAATAAAATGCATCTTTAAAATAAGCTGCTCTTCTGGACTGTCAGGGTTTAGAGCAGTCCTTTCTGAGAGTGCAGGCTAGGCCAGATTTTTAGCTCTTATTGGAGTCATTTCCTTTAATTTGTCCTAATTAATTGATTTGTGGGTTGTCTTTTTAGGCCCTCAACCAGGCAAGTTACCATGTAGTCTCAGCATTGTCTTGGGGAACACACTCGCCCCTGTGCAACACTATGATTGAAATTCTGTGTGGGCTTGGTCCAGGGAATGGCTGCTTGCTTCATCCTCTAAATTGGGCTCACACTTCCTGCTTTTGTTGGCATAGCGTTGAGCTAGGGACCACATCTGTTCTCACTCCTCTGGGAAGAGTGTAGAAGTGAGGAAGACTCTTAGGTCCTCCCAGGTTAAGTCATACAGTTGAGTGAGATATTGAAGTTCCTGAATGCATTTAGTGGGGTCTGTGAGGGAAGCAACTCAGGCACTGATTAATTTGAGAAAGGTCAGAGAGAGAAAAAGGGGCATGCACTTGGACTGTTTCCTCCACCCCACTACTTTCCAAAGCTGAAGCGAGGAGCAAAATAGAAACAAAGTTTTGGTACATAGGGAGGGGAGGGGGCTCGAGAGGGAGGAATGGGATAAAATAAAATAAAAATTATATATAAAAAAGAAGAAACTGAGGAGCAGGGAGTAGGGAAGAAACGCCAAATTGCAGTTTGGACCTACTGTGAGAGGGGGTGGGAAGAATCTTGGTAGGATAAGGAGGAGGGTTGGAAGTTTTGGCTGCATGGAGAGAAGAGGGCCCAGAGCAGAGGAAGTTACAGTAGGAGGTCCTGAAGGGAGCGGAGTAGCTTTGGGGACTGCGGCTGGAGGGAGGGAGATGGGAGGAGGAGGAGGAGGAGGA